>NC_133464.1:7472000-7774750 GCF_048565385.1 Saimiri boliviensis | reverse complement strand
CTCGGAGCAAAGGATATTTGTCAGAGGTAGATCTTTGGGGCTGGCAAGAGCCCAGATTGAGGATGGTTATAGCTGGAGGAACCATGAGAAGCCTGGAGAAGATCCTCATGGACCAAGTGTGGTAGGGGATCCCCAGAGTCAGCAGAGCCTGACCTGTGGGCACAGTGAGCTCCAGAGAGATGTCTCGGTGAAGCAGGAGCAGCTGTGAACAAATCTGTCAAACACTGAACAGGGAAGGAAGTGGTAATTTTATTTGGCCAGGAGCTGGAGCAGGCATAGACACCTCAACAACCGAGCTCCCTGACAAAGGAAATCTTGGTGCTTTTAAAGGCTCACGGTCTAAGAGATCTAAGAGGTGCACCTGTGAGAGGGTTGTGATTGATTTAGCAAGGGTGGAGGGGGCGTGACTAGATCGGGGTCTTGAATCTTTGAGTTAGAACAATGCCTTCCAGGATAAGGCTCCTCCATACCATGCCTGTCATTTATAGATAGGGTTGTGGTTAGGAGTAGGGGGGTTGATATTTAACCTCCAGACCTGGTCAGCAGCACCAACCAGTTCTTCCACTGACCTCATCTGGCTGACATTTAACTTTCATTTTCTTCCTTTATTTAAGCTCAGGCCGAGGGAAGGGGGTCTCCTTCCTCACTGAAAGAAACAGATTTAAACAGGACTTCCCTCTTCCAAGATCTTAACCTTCCCCAGACCCCCTCAGTACAGCTCTCAGAAGAGGGAAGGGGAAAGTCAAGATACGCTGAGGTCAAATTGTCCTACAAGGGTATTAATCTGTTCTCATACTGCTATAAAGAATTGCCCAAGACTGGTAATGTATAAAGGAAAGAGATTCACAGTTCAGCTTGGCTGGGGAGGCCTCAGGAACCTTACAATCATGACAGAAGAGGAAGCAAACATGTCCTTCGTCACATTGTGGCAGGAATGAGAAGTGCCAAGCAAAAAAGGGAAACCCTCTTATAAAACCATCAGATCTCATGAGAACTCACTCCTATCACAAGAACAGCATGGAGGACTGCCCCCATGATCTAATCACCTCCCACAAGCTCCCTCCCCCAAACAGGGGTTAATTATAATTTGGATTACAATTCAAGATGAGATTTGGGTGGGGACACAGAGCTAGACCATATCAGCCAGCTATGCAGAAAGGGGTCCCAAAATATCATTAAAATTAGCACATAGAAAATACATTGCTCTTTCTACTGGTACAACTTGAGTTTTTGCATGGAGAGTTGCAGCAAGTATACATTTTTTTAAAGCAATGCCTTGTAGAGCAAACACAGAAATACTTTGTATTTATGTGAGTTTATGAAAGCAAACTCATATTTCAAAGAAACATCACACTCTCTTGGACTGTGACTTCTGTCCCACTAAACTATAGGTTCAATGAGGCAGAAACTGTGTTTTGCCTGCAGTGTCTTCCCAGGGCCTGGCACATCACCGTACTCAGAGAAGGGACCCACTATTTGTTGAAATAATAAATCAATGCGTGACCTCCTCTGCCCGCTTGGGATTATTCAATAGAGAATTTTCAGATGTTCTCAAGATGATGAAAATATATGTACACACCAGGTACTATACTACAGTCTATTTTTAAAAACATGGTTTTCTTAGGCAGATTTGTATCAGTAGCAATTGTAACTACTAATGATCTCACAGATCAGATGATATGGGCAGATTAAACACCCTCTCACATTCGTTTGCATTCTCTCTTGCAGCCAGACTCTGAAACTTCTCCCAATAAAACAAGTACTATCTCTCTGCCTTTTATATGTTGTTTTCTTCTTTAGGTTCTTAACAGCCATTCTGTATCCAAATGGCCTTACCATAGTATATCGTCAAGATACCTATTCTTTTTCCTTTTGCTTTCCAACCACTCCCAATCTGAGAACCTTTTTCTTATTCAGTACATGTCAGTACCCGGCAAGACAGATATACTTGGTACGTATTAGTACAGGCATATTCGGTTGCTTTCTTCTCACTACAAATCATAATTAACACCTGTCAGACTGGAGATAGTGACGTGTGTACCTTGAGCAAGTGGCTGAAGGAAAGAGAAGACGTGAATACAGTCAGGAATAGCATTAAAACTCTGTACTCCCTGCTAGAGCCTGGGCTTCTCCAGTCAGACCAGTGACCACAGCAAAAGGCACGGGCTCCCCTTAAACCACCAGCACAGCCTCACTGGTGTGCACCAGCTGAGCATCCCACCAGGTACCCGTCATCAAGCCAACTCATCACCTCCAACAGAACAACCAAGAGATGTTATCAGCGGTAGGCATCTGCTTCCCGACTTTCGCCAGAACACCTCCACGGCCTCTCCCTCAGCCCACGTGTTGACTTTGCCTGTCTTCAGCCTCGCTGCCATTTTAAACTTGGCTTTCTCAGTCAGCCTGGTGCACTCAGACCACAGGCATGTGCACTTCCACAACACACCTTCCGCCCAGCCCTTCCCCATCATTCTCCTGCCCCCACCCCAATCCAAGTCCTATCTCCTCGCACGAGAATGACCATAACAGCTTCCATGCCCTTGGTCTCTCCACCCCTGGTGAATCCATTCTTCACATCTCTTGGGGTTAGTCTACTCAAAACCCTGTCTCTTCTGTCCCTCTACTATTCAAAAGACTGCAGTGGCACTAATTGCTCTAAGAAAAAATTCCAGATTATTTAGAAATGTTCAGAGCTCCATCTTCCATTCATTCAGGCAACAAGTTGTAACTGAGCAGCCACTGTGTTCCACATACACTTTTAGGTACCGGGGATCCAGGGAGGAAAAAGGACAAAGGTCCTTCCTTGTTTTATGGAGCTTTAGCTACTTAGGCCCTCACTGGGACAGAAACACATACCAAGCCCATGACTGTTTGGGGCTTTTATGTGTCTTGTTCCCCTTTCTTTCTGACTCACTTTTAATGCTTAGGAATTTATTGGTATACTTGGAGCAGTATGCCAGCCTCCTCCTGTGGAGCAGCTGCCTTTCCTAGGGGCTCCCTGCCCACAGTGGACCTGTCCTTCCAGGACCAGAAAGAATGTGAACCCTCCAGCTGACACTTTTTACCCCTTTTTCTTACGGTACTTAGGTTTCCATATTGCTTGCTGCTCCACTAAAGTATAAGCCTCTGACCATGGGGCATGGCTCTGTTGGGCTTGGTCTCTGCTCTGCATACAACAGCTAAAACAGTGCACAGCATGTAGTGTGTGTCAACAGAGATCTGTTGAATAAGTCAGAGAAGCAAAAAGAAATGCATTGCCATTCTTAAGTGGCTTTTATTGTGTTAAATGATTGTATTCTAGCTTTCTGTAGTAATATCTACAGGTCATAATAAGGATAGCTGATATTTAAGATATGCTGACTAAGTACTAGCCATTGTTCTAAGCAATTTTGCTCATACTATTTTACTTCATCCTCACTATAATCCTTTGATGTGGGTTTTGCTGTTACACCCATTGTACAGAAGAGAACATTGAGACAGAGGGAGCAATGTACCTAGTTTAATATTAAACAGCAATTGGTTCACCCACAACACAAGCTGTTCCCAGTATAAAGGCAGGTATACTCATAACCACCTTGTCTTAATCACCTTACTGTGTTGTAACAAAATACCATGTATAGGTGGCTTGGAAAATAGAAACATATTTCTCATAGTTCTCAAGGCTGGGAAGTCTAAGATCAAGGTCTTGGGCAACCTTAATCACATCCTGATGAGGGCCCTCTTCCTGGCTGGTAGATAGCCACTTGGCAAAGAAAGAAAGAGAGAGAGAGACAGAGAGAGAGAAAGAAAGAACACTCTGTTGTCTCTCCTTATAAGAACACTAATCCTAATATATTAGCACCCCACCCTATGACTTCATCTAACCTTAATCACCTCCTGAGGTCCTAACCTTGACTCCAGTCACACCGGTGGCTAGGGCTTCAGCATATACATACTTCTGTGGGGGTGAGCACAAACATTCAGTTCATAACAGTGGTTCTCCCTTCAGCCCATAAGCATTTCTCAAGCACCTTCAATGGGTTGACGCTTGAAGAGTAAATCAAGCTAGCTGTCATCTTCAGAGATGCCCCTTTCTAGGGGAGAAGACACATGAGCGAAATTTCAGTATGAGAAAAGTGCTCTAATAAAATGATGAACCTATGTTCATAGCTATGAGAGGAGAGGTGGAAGCCCGCCGCCTGCAGGGGTCAGAGAAGGCTTTGCAGGGAGCGATATTTAGACTCTGTCCAGAGCAAGGTTGCCCAACCAGTGGCCTGCAGGCCACACGAGACACAGGACAGCTTTGAATGTGGCCCAACACAAATTTGTAAGCTTTCTTACAACATTACGAGATTTCGTTGCAATTTCTTTTTAAGTTCACTAGCTATTGTTAGTGTCAGTGGATTTTAGGTGTGACCCAAAATAATTCTTCTTCTTATAATATGGCCCAGGGAAGCCAAAAGATTGGGCACCCCTGGTCTAGGGTAACATATAGAACAGTGCCCCACAGTTGGCAGGAAGCTAGGCATCCCAGGTGTTAGGAGCAGTGTCTGAAAAGGCTCAGGACCCGGGTAGCATTTAGAACATTTACCATTAGTTTGGTAATGCTTGAGCTGGGAGACCTATGTGAAGGGATTAGGCTAGAATTCCAAGCAAGGGACCCACATGGACATCTGTATGCCATAGAAAGCATGGACTTTTTCTAGTGCATTGTAAACAGAAGAGGGATGCAGTCGAGTGAGGATGGGAACACGAATGGAAGGAAACAGCAGGAGTACATGACCACAGAGAATATGCCAGATGCAAGTGCTACATATTCATAGTAGAAATGGTGCATTAGGAGGCAAACGGTTTGACTAAGGGACTAAATGCCGGGCCGGAAAAGAAGGAGTGAGAGAACACTCCAGGTTTCTGGTTTGAATTGTGAACAAGAGAGGGCTCCTTTAACTGACTTGGGAAATACCTTCTTGGGCTACTTTCAGCTGAGAAATGTTACCATTGAGGTAGCAATGGCTTGGAGACAACTGTCTAGACTCCACCTGGAGTTCAGGGGTGACTTTTGCAATCAGGATATAGATGTCGGAGTCTTCAGCAAATAAATGGCCATTCAGGGGTTTCAGCTCAGGCCTAGACAGTGACGGAAGAAAGTGAAGGGAAGGACCAGGCCATCCTGAAAATTGGGCCCCGTGTGCATGGAGCGGTCACCCTCTCACGAAGCCTGCCCTGTTGGGAAGAAGCTAGAGAGACAGAGAAATGAAGATTTGGGGAACACTACGAGCAAAGGCAGTGCTTTGGTGGCTGCTAAGGAAATGATTGCAGCGAACTCACGGGTGAACAACAGTCCGTCAGCTGAAGTCACATGCTGGCAGAAAACTTTAGTGTATTAAATATGGGCATTTTCTCCCTTGAGAAAATGGTTTTTAACAGAAACCTGCCTTGGATTATGAAGCTTATTAAATGCTACGTCAGATCAAACATCAGACCCATTATCCGAGCCTCCCAGGGAGGCTAAGCAATTTGTACTGTAACAATAGCGAGTATAACGGAAAACTTAAGTGCTGGGCACCACCTCACAGGGATGCATGGTTACTGCAGAAGACCCGGGCTGGCAGCCTGGCTCCTGAAGGCTCCATGCAGTGGCTTTACGGAGCTGAAGGATTTGCCAGGGTCCCAGAGCTGGCCCCACTTTACAAGCTGCTACTCAGGGGCAGAGGCACGTTTTCCAAGCTCATTAGACTCAAATGTAAAACGAGAATGTCAGTGTAATAATTTCAGAGAAATAAAGCTGTCACACAGCCGTGGTTAGCAGGACCAACACATTCTGTCCTGAAGGTTAAGCCATAGGACAAACCAAATCGCCATCAGGCGCCTCTTTGTTGAGATACCCCAAAGTCTGACTGCATCAGGACCTGATATTCAAAGTAGTGTGCTCAGCTCTTTCTCCTCATATACTAAGCCAGCTTATTCATTAATGATGTGACTTTACTGTTGCAGGAACTTTAAATTGGCAGACCTCCCCAGGGGAAGCCAACCCACAATCAGAATCTTCTTGTGTGCACAGATTAATCACTAAGGGCAGAGAAGTGGTGGGTATTTAAATGGCATCCGGCAAAGGTGTGCTGAGATGCGCATCTCACAGAAGGGACAGTTTCTCCCACTAGGAGATGATTTGGCAAATCTCTGCCCATTGCTGTTGCTTTTGAGGGACTCCTACCAAGAGAGCCAGGCACTCAGGAGTCCCTCAGCCATTGTGCCTCTCTTCTCTGGAGGGATGGTATCCACACTTGCCTGTGAGACTCTTCTTCGTGTCCACTGTAAACACTGGTTGCCAAATAGAAACACTTTTTTTCTCCAGATATGGAAACGAAAGCAATCTTCACTGCAGTCTCATGAGTCCCTTGGGCCCTTTAGAGGGTCATTTTGCACATCTGTACGTGTTGCTTTAGGTGTTGATGTTGCAGCTGAACCTGCAAAAGGCAAGTTTATTTCCTTCCGAAGAGAATGTGGGGGTGTCTTGCTGTGTCTCTTAACTCCTCAAAATTGTTCAGCGCAGGAGTCCAGGCTCAAAGTCTAGTGTGCTGGATCCTAGCCCCCGGTTCTTTCCACAGGTCGAGTCCCCCATCCGCCCTCTCCGGAGCAGGGTCGCTCAAACGCTGTGCTCAGTTCTCCTCTCCAGCTCTGAGTCTCTGGTCTACGGTTCTGCAGTAGTCACTGAGCGGCAGCCTTAGGATGAATGATTATGGGGAAGAGATTAAACGAAGAGGAGCTATTCTCAAGAGCCTATAGTTTAAAAAATCTGCATCCTTCACTTCTGATTTAGATTTCAATCTAGCTCCTGGTGTTTTTGAATGTTGACTCTTATTTTAAATTTCATGAAAATTGGAAACGGCACGTGCGCTGCACGGTGACGATGCTGCCCATGACTTACTTTCCCTCTTTCTCCTTGCTGTAGTCTACCCAGAGCCTCCTGGAGGGTGTTCCCCAGACCAACTGCCTCAGCATCAACTGGGAACTGCTTAGAAATGCAAAGTCTCGGCCTCACTCCAGACACGCAAAATCGGAAAGGCTGGCTTGGGACCCAGCAATCTTGTTTTAATCACGCAGAGCCTCTCTCTAGTCTGAATCGATGCATGACTTTAATGCCCACTCAAGTCTGAGAACCTTCACTCTAGCTTTGAATATTTTAGCAAATATCAGGACTTTAGAAGAATAAGGAAAAATAAACCAAGAGCAGTTACAATAATACTTTGGCTCTTAGGTGAAGGCGTGACCATCTTTAGGTATACTAGGTCATAGTTGGTTAAAATCAGAATTTAACTAAAGTCATCTGCTTGTTTTCACTTATCCAAAGAATCCCTGACCCACATGTACTCAAGTCAGCAAAATTAATATTCTGGAAAAGTCAGCTGACATTACTTGCAAAGGCTCAGATCATTTTCCTTTAAATCCATTGACCTGTTTTATCTGACGAGATTAAACCAAACAAACACGAAATAATTGAACTTCCTCAGATGCTACTTTCCAGCATCACTTCTCTCAAACCCTGGAGTTTGTACACTGATGTACATAATTTTACATAAAGATCAAACTCCAAGTAAATGCTATGAGATTTCTTGTCTCTGTCATAGTTGTGCACTTCATAAAGGGGAAGTAGGACGAAGGTCCTCAGAAAATAAAAAATCTGAATGACATAAAAAGGTGTAATTTAATATCATGTTAACTCATTCTATATGATACCAGGTAATGCTGCATCATGGCAAAGACACGGTGTAAAGTATTCCCATATGATTTTGGAACCATTAATATGAGAATTCCATATTTTATAACATCAACAAACCAGATGAACCTCATCCACTTAAAGTATAGAACAGTGAAAAGAACAAATGTCTTATGAAGAGTGGAAATGAGAACAGTGTGTCTGAGGTTAAACAGTGGAAATAAGTTGCGGATGTTGTGCATGAAATAATTATTTCTACAGTCCAATTTCTGCATTTAGTTTATAAGCATGTCAGGGGGTACGATCCAGACATATATGAAGAAAAGAAATAACAATCTACATGACGTGTGGAGAAAGTCACTGCATAAAAAGCAAGTTCCATAAAAAGCTTATTAAAATTGAATCTTTGAAAAAACAAAGCTTATCTAGCCAGAGTGTGTATATATATATAAATATATGTATGTATATATATATGATGTGCCTGTAACTCATTTAAGCCCACTACAAGCTTTTATGAATGAAATATTTCTTCAAATATTTGATAATCTAGAGGGATTATGAGCTAAGAATTTATATAAAAACCAAACCAAACAAAAATAATAATAAACTCATATAAAATTTAAATTGCTACCACGATGAACAATAATAGTGTCCTAATTTTTATCTAGGCTGATTTTACATGTTCTGGATAGTTATTGTGCAGGTAAATGATGTGTTATATGCTATATTAAAGTTAAAAGTCTGTGTTTTTAACCTCACATAAATTTCCAAAATAATGGACAACAATATTAAGACTCTTCAGGCACTTAATCATACTGAGAGAATATAATAATATCACAAAAGTAAAACAAGTCTAGAATTATTTTGCACATTAAAAATTAAGGAACTATGACTCAGGCAGGTCAAGTGATTGATTCAAGGTAACAAAACCACATATGGTTGGATTCAGGGCCTTGCTACTCAATCTAGTACCCATTGCAGTGGATGATAGATTTGATATAGACTGGTCTATGCTGTTCTCTTCAAAGAGATATTTAGGGCACAACTTCTAGGGAGATAAACTGTTAAAGACCAACTCCTTTCAGGCTGGCCTCTCCCAGAGGCCCATGGAAGTCATTACAGACTAGTGCTTAGGCATTCAAGGATGAATCAAGGTGTAAGCTGGCAGCTGAAACCAGTTTCTGCCACCACAAGTCCTTGGCTCCAGTACCCTGATCACACCAGTACAGGGACTGAGGCAGCTCAAGTGACACCATCCAGTCAGTGCTAGGGTCCCTGCTACAGAATCTCAGGGCTGGAGTCTGACATCTGGCCACAGTAGATGTCCGGGCACTGGCCTAGAATGTGGCATGCAATGAGCCTCTGCACTCTGCTTTTCCACTCTCCGTGTGGAGAATGCACACACGTAATCCCACACGCCCAGCGTGGGGCTGCTGGCACCCTCACATTGTGGCTTCGTGACATCATTCCTGCAATGCCACCATCACTCAAACACTTCTATGTTTGAATTCCTTCTGTGAATTATTTCCTAAGATTTTCTTTGGAATTTTGTCTGGGGTAAACAATCTTCACACTTTGTGGCCTTTTTTTCTGGATGCGCTGGGGAAGGCAATGGCTATTCAGAGCCAAGTTTGGTGAATAACAGTGAGTGATCCAGCTGCATGATGTTATTTGGTCCAAATAAGTTCTGTGCCCAAAAGAAATAGATGGATTACGTTTTTGGTTTCTAAACGGACTCCAAGTGTAATTTAAAGAGAAGAGTTGTAAGCATATTTGAGTAACATCAATCATTCAACAGATTCTGAACATTAAGCAAGGCATTTGAAGGATAGTCTTTATCTGACTGGATAAGTTTTGGGCTTTTGTTTAAAAAATGTAATAGATTCTATCCATATTGCAAAGGCACAACACACATAATAGCTCAACTCTCGTCTTCACCTCATTCTTTCGTGTCCTCCTCATCCACTTATGAGAAGTTCTATACACAGCTGCTTAGCAAACTAAAATTTGTGAAACCTTGAAACATTAAAATAAGACTCAATACAGTGGTTCTATGCCAAAAAAGAAATACATTAGGAATATTACTCTTACCAAGTCAAAGTGTATGATAAGCCCAGATAATACCCTCTGAATCAGTGACTCAGTAAATACAAATGCACACATGTGACAATCCAGTCAATAGTATTAGGCTGGTACAAAAGTAATTGCAGTTTTTACCATTACTTTTGCCCCAACTTATTTATAAAGGATTGTCAGTCAGTTACTTGTAAGCTACATTGCACACTGAGGTTGATGAAGTAAACTGGTTGACCTGCTGCCTGGTGATGGCTGAGCAGAAGGACATCAGATGTCTTTGCATCTGGGGTTCCTAGATCAGCGCCCTGAAAAGCAGCCGTTGTTTCTGACCCAGTTTTCACAAGTTCTTCGTTGCATTTTCCCTTCTGTGGTTTTCAAAGAACCTGAACCCTGAGGAGCTGATAACAAGAATGAGAAGACACAGGCAAGACACCACATACTGCACATGCAGACTGCAGTATAGTTAATAACAATGAAAGTCACCGAAATCAAAAGTGTTATGAATAGAAGGAAGTAAATATCAGACATCAACTAAGTAAATATTGTAAATATTAAGATCTCCTTTCTCAGGGAAGTAAAGCATAGAGAAATAGAGAAAGCTTAATTAAATTTAAGTTCTAGTACTTTCAAAATCCCTAACCTATCAATTAAGATGTATCAATACCTTCCTCATTCTCTTGTTTTTTTTCTAATTTCTTTCATATCATTTTTACATTTACTTTCTCTTCATAAAAATTTCCATGTTTATTTGCATGTATCAAAACCATGTATTATTTAGTTTGTGGTATTTTCACACTGTCTCTTTTCACAGTAATATAATACCTCTCTCTATGCTTTTGCATCTTTATCAATAAAAATTACATATATTAACTACATACAATTTTATATAGGTTGTTATAACAAAATTATGTGTGTGTGCGTGTGTGTGTAGTATATACACATACATAATTTCTATATATAATATCTATATATTATATATAGAACTGGGTCAATTAAAAACATATAATTACTCTCAGAAATGCTGATACTCGTGCTAAACTATTTCTTCTCACTCATCCTCTGGAGATGGTAGCCATCAGTGTTGATTCAGAAACAAAGCCAAAGCATAATTTCCTGGCACTATTCTGGAAGGAAAACAAATGAGTTAAAGTAACAATGACTACATATCCAATTAGAAAGAGCAACTACCATCTCCACTCCAAAAAAGTGATATAAATAAGTTCCAGTCTATGACTCGTCTTCACCTTCCTGTGCACTGGCTTTAAAGGAGCATTTTATACTCAAATTAAATATTCTCTTTGCTCAAAACTTTATTATTTTAGTTTATAAACATGTATCTTAAAGCAAAGAAATTTGCTGATTTTTTTCTGTATGAGATATTAAAATGTGTATTTTTTCATAAATTGATAAAAATTAATTCTCCATGAAATTAACAAAGATTCAGTCACACACCGTCATAATATTGAATCTTTTTTTTCTCATTTTTATTTCTACTTGATCATTCTTCAAATTTGTAATACTCATTTTCCCAGATATTGTTTGATTCTAAACCCATACACTGATATCAAAATTAATTGCATAACAAAATCCCAAGAATGCAATTTATATCCTTAAGGAAAAGAATATTACCCTGACTGAGACTTACTGAATTTATAATGTATTTACAGTTAACATAAAACATTCAGTTTTAGGATCATTGAAACATTTTCAAACAGGCAAATCTTGAAAGGCATGCCTAGATTTGCTCTCAGTATTATTTATATATTCTTTCTCTAAGAAATAGTTTCGTTTCCACTTAAAATGCATGATGCACACATCTGCCATATTTTGTTTTATTTTAGAGACCTAAATTCTACATTATGTAGAATATATAGTTTTAGATTAAAAAATAGAAAACTTTTTAAATGACTTGCTTTAATTTTTTTATGTCCTTTCAACAAAGTGGGCTTTAGTCAGTGAGATGAAAGTAGAAAAAAGAGTTTTTAAGAAAGGAAGAAATTTTAAAAGGACAAGGTGAATTAAAATTATGGCAGCACAAGTTAGCAGTCTGCAGGGTCAAATTTGAAGATGAGGCTGGGTGTGGTGCTCAGGCCTGTAATCCAGGACTTTGGGAGGCCAAGGTCAGGAGTTCAAGACCAGCCTGGCCAACATGGTGAAACCCCAACTCTACTAAAAATACAAAAATTATTCAGTGCTTGCCTGTAATGACAGATACTTGGGAGGCTGAGGCAGGAGAATTGCCTGAACCCGGGAGGCGGAGATTGCAGTGAGCCGAGACTGCACTCCAGCCTAGGCAACAGAGCAAGGCTCTGTCTTGGGGGGAAGAAAATTGAAGACTATCATAGTCATACAAGTTGCAGGACAGTCTTCACTGCTATTTGACAAAGGCATAAGAAACCTTCCATTGTCAGTGTTCTGTAAGGTTACATTTGAATCCGGGATCTAACTTTCTATGACCATGTTAGCCTGAATTCACTGCATCAGGTTTTAGTGGTCACCACAGAAAGCAGAATCTTGAGAGAATGGAATCCAAAACAGGCACCTTGTTGATGGGGGTGAAAAAAATGGGAAATATGTGGAGTTTATGTCCAGAGGGGAGAGAGAATGCCTCTGTGAGGAGAAACATAATTGTTCGGCACATTAAAAAATATTTTCATCTGATTACCATTTTTCCCAAGACCAAGTCAAGAAAAGACATGATTCAGCATGGAGAGTAAGGCTGGAAAAGATTTACAAGAAATAAGAACTATACTCAAGACACTCCTCCCAGTGTCTTGGCCTTTTTCACGGCCGTTTTTGCTATTTTTCCTATCTTTTCATTTACTTCCTTTTCTTAACATACTTTTGACAAGACACACACACACACAAAATTGATCGGCAGTCAAATTAGTGTTTCCAGTAAGAAAGTATAGATTGCTGGCAATGTTTTAGATATATTGGTTTTAATAAAATATATTATTAAAATTTTGAAAAACAAAGTCTAGAGAACTTTATTCTAGCAAATACTTGACTTCCTTTTTGAATTCCTTGGGATAGGCTCAAGCATATTAACTTCAATGTCTCTCTGGGACATGCCACATTTACTTGAGCGTTCTTAAGTTCATAAGAGATTTCCAACCACAGCTATTGAAATCTTACCCATTCCTTCCCACCTGTCTGTGGTTTTAAACCTTGGAAAAATTGGGGTGGAGGAGGGAGAATTTTAAAGGAAAAAACAACAACAACAAAAAAGTCAGAGAACAAAAGAGGAAGGAAAGCTGAGAAAAGAAACATCAGATTGAGAGAGTGGGTGTACTCAGGAGGAAGAAAGAAGAATGGACATCACTAAAAATCTGTCTGTGAGACTCATTTCTTCTCTCCTTTCTTTCATTCCAACGTCACACAGGGAACATGCATCCAAAGTACTTCCATTTTTTTCTCACAGTAGAATAACTTCATAGGATACAATTCTACACTCTTACAATGAAATCCAGCACAAATTATTTTATTTTGTGGCTAAAGTCTGAAGTGATCCCAAGAAGATAACTTCAGCCACAGAAGAGAACTCCCTCTCCAGTCTTGCATCTGGGAAAAGTACCTACCCTCCTGGGTCAAGATAGGAAATAAGAATGGCGGTTTTTAAACTCTCCTTTTCAGTTTTTTTTTTTTTTCTTTTATATTTCCAGAAACAGTTCCTGGGACAAGGCATTTGAAAGGGTGAGATAAATAATACAACCTTTTCAAGATCACGTATCTACTGCATGTACAAATAATAAAAGCATCTGCATGCTTGAAGCATTCCAATAACTAAGGGCTCGCGATGTCTGAGTGAGATGATTCAGAAAATACATGTTTTCCACAACTATTTTTATGGATCCCTAATTTGGATTGTTATATCTTATCTCCCTCTCCTGATTCGTTTAAACCGTATCCAAGCCACATAAAAGAATAGATTCTACCAGACTTGCCTTATTTCCTTCAACACCTTCACTGAATTAAAATCAGAAGCTAAGGAATGCAATGTTTCTTTTCTGTACCCTAGGCATAATTCCAGTTTTGACTCATATGTATATAAAATACTTAAGCATCGTGATTCTTCCAGATCATTTCCTGACCTAACTTCCTCAAAAACTACTTAGAAGAGGTCAAAGAACTGTATTGACCCTTTTATTCTACATGGTAGAGCCCTTCAGAAGTCTAAAGAGTCTTTTCTACAGTTTGTGGTGAAGATTCTTTCTTAATTGTGGTCCTTAAAAACATCTGCTGAAAGACTAATGATTTTGTAAATTGAATTTCTTTCTTTATTCATCTATGCTTCCAATAAATATCTTTGTCACTATTTTAGTCAGAGAGCCTTTGACAACTTCGGGTCCAAAAACCAGTTTAAGTCTGTCTTAAAAACATTCTAACAGTATCATGATTTACAAAATTATGTCTAAAAACTTGAGTTTAAAAACCACTACATGTTAGGTGACTTCTTTGTTTAAGTTTTTATTTATAGTTTAAGTTCCAGTACAAGGGCAGGATGTGCAGGTTTGTTACATAGGTAAACATGTGCCATGTTGGTTTGCTGCATTTATCAACCCGTCACCTAGGTATTAAGCCTGGCATGCATTAGCTATTTTTCCTAATGCTCTCTCTCCCCCCACGAAGACCCCCTGACAGGCCCCAGTGTGCATTGTTTCTCTACCTGGGTCCATGTGTTCTCATTGTTCAGCTCCTACTTGTAAGTGAGAATACAGTGTTCGGTTTTCTGTTTCTGCATTATTTTGCTAAGAATAATGGCTTCCAGCTTCATCAATGTCCCTGCAAAGGACATGATCTCATTCTTTTTTATGGCTGCATAGTATTCCATCATGTATATGTACCACAAACAACCCCATTAAAAAGTAAGCAAAGGACATGAACAGACACTTCTTAAAAGAAGACATTCATGCGGCTAACAAACATATGGAAAAAAGCTCAACATCCCCAATCCTCCGAGAAATGTGAATCAAAACCACAATCAGATACCATATCATGCCAGTCAGAAAGGCAATTATTAAAAAGTCAAGAAATAGCAGATGCTGACAAGGTTGCAGAGAAACAGGAATACTTTTATACTGTTGGTGAGAGTACAAATTAGTTCAACCATTGTGGAAGATGATGTGCTGATTCCTCAAAGATCTAGAACCAGAAATACCCTTTATCCAGATACCTCATTACTGAGTATATACCCAAAGGAATATAAATCATCCTATTACAAAGATACATGCACACATATGTTCAGAGGTGACTTCTTTTTTTTAATGAAAACTAAGATACATGGATGAATTTTAACAGTGGAATGGGGCTGGGAAGCATCTGAGAAGCTTTAAGATGAAAGTAGGACAAATAAATGTACAGGGTTGAATACAGAAAAGGGATTTGGTGTTGTGAAAATAAGAGTTGTGTGAAATATGCCTGTTCAAACTGTATATGACCCTTCCTCCACCTTCAGAAGGGTGTGCTCTCCCATTCCTCATCCAATCCCAGATACACGATGCATAGGAACTGGAGAGAATGCTCCTATAATCAGAACAAGTCTATAATGGACAGTCTCCTAGCTATTTACTTGAAATCTGTAGCTCGTTACTTGTTTTCAGGCAAAAAAAAAAAAAAAAAAAAAACAATAATAGCAATCAACTTTTGAAGGAAATAGGAGATCCAAGACAAATGCAAGCATTTGAATCTCAGCTTCGACATCTCTGGATTGTGATCCAGTTAAATAATGCCTCCCACTGTAGTTCCTCAGGCCGGTGCAAAGTCAAGCCCCAAATGGTTGAATGAAAATCTGAAAGGCTTGGAGAAAATAAATGGACTGCCTGCTTTTCATTACACTCCAGTATCGGGATGAGGATACATCTGGTTTTCTGATTACACTTTCCTGTAGTAAAGAAAATTTTAGCCTAGCAGGTCAAACCAGCTGATGACTAGCCAGCTCCAATTACTGACCTGACCTGATTCTAACCTCAAAGGGGAGAAAAGAAAACCCTTTTTACTCACTCTTAGAAACCAAAATATGAGTGTAGAAGGTTGCTGGGTTTTTTCCTTGATTAATTAAAGTTGCTTATTCAAATTGTGCTTTAGTACATAGTCTTTAATTATAAACAAAATAATGCCCGACTTCCTCTATAAAACAACACTCAAAGGAAAAAAGAAAGAAAGGCTAGACTCTTTCATTCTTGTAATAAAAAAAACAAACAAAAAGCACAGCAATTTCAATATGGCATTTAGAACTTGATTTGTTCTATTTAATGAATGAAAGATAATAGTATTTCTCAAAGGAGACAGTGTCTATTTAGATAAGGCTTTTACAAACACTGTTTTTTTTATTTTGTAAATTGGCATTATTCTAAAAGCCATTTCCAACTTACAAATGAATGTCACCATGGGTTTCAACTAACTCAACTAAACAATACCTGAGTCTTTGCTGGTATATTTTGAAATATGGTCACCAGATCTCTCTATGGCACCACCTGAAAAAAGTGCCCCATCATGTCCCAATTTATGAGGGGACTGCACAACAATTTGACACAAATTCAGTCGAGTATTTTAAAGCAACAGTAAACATCCTTACCTCTATGTGGTAAGCATGCTATTCAAGCCAATGGCTTGCAGGAGAATGCATATGAACCCGCCACTTCTGTTTGCATGTTATGATTTGAAATGTAATTTGTTTCTTAGATGAATGTAGCTATTGTATTAGGTTGAACCATCTGAAATTGCCAATATTTGACTTTTTAGCCCATAAAAATGACAATGTCAGATGACTCAATCTAATTTTAAAGATACTATATGTAGTGACATAATTACATTCAGTATGTCTAAATAGTCATTTTTTAAGTCTGTAACCATAGATTTTTAAAGATTGTTTTCCAACTTAGCAAGTTGATAAATCACCAACAGCGTTTCTGAACTCTATCAATATGCAGAAACACTGTCTCTGCAGTGTGTTTCTGCAACGATACTTTACAAAATAAGCAACCTTCATTCCTCATTTCAGAAGAAATATACAAATATTAATTTTGACTTACATTTTGTACCATTCTTCTAAAGCAGGTAGTGATTTGTCCATTTTGTCCATAAACTAATTAAGAGAGAATATAAGTAACCAACCAGGCAAGAATTACTCTTTGAGTCTGCTGCTGAATCCAGCTCCCAGAACCTGGATTTAACTCTCTTCTTTGGAGTATTTAAATCTCACCCAACAAATGAATGCCAATTCTCTGGACACTTTTAATGACTTATAGATTCTGAATAGTCTACAGATGCTTGCTTTATAGGCTTTTCACTAAATCCTGCAGGTAAAAATACAAGAAAAAATGATGCATGCATTCACGTTCTCATGTCTGATTGCTTCTCCTCTTTTTTGTTCCGTATTCTAACGAATATATTTCAGTTTCATCCAACATTTTTGCTGCATTTGTTGTGTCAAGCTCCTCAATGGCTGCTGTTAAGTCTGAAAAGTTACTGGGTTAGGAAGAACATTGCATTATTAACTAGAATCTGAAAAATGAGTAATATAATATTACCAGATCTAATGAACAAAATGAACATCATGATGGAGTGGCTGGCAAAAAGAAAATACACTGCAGAGGACCACGCAACCTTCTACTTAACTTGAGCATGTTGAGCCTGTGATTGCAAAACCTATCATGTGACCACATCTCTTTCACTTAAGGTGAAGATGCTTCCGCTGAACCTCCTATCCGACAGCATTCCCACAGTCCAGCAAATGTTTATAATTAAAAGTTTTCGGCATGCCAAGGCAGGAAGTTGCTCTCCGGGCTGTGCTCCTGCTTTTCATTCTTTTCATTCGCCAGTTTTAAAACGACGTCCCCTCCCTCGTGCCGCCTGCAGTGCAATTCAGAGCTGACCTCTTTGTCCCTCTATGTTCCCCCATGCAAAACAAACTGCACCCACACATTGCTCGGCTGCTTGTCTCTGACCATGAACTACTTTCCCACCCGAGGGAGGAATGTCCCTTTTGTTTTAAAGAAACTGAAATGTTGAATATTTCCAATCAAGTCTAGATCCTTTCATGCTTTTGGTATTATGTGTATCAGAGGTTGACGGTTCAATACAGTCTTGGTAACAGTTATAATCTATCAAAAATAAGAATATCAGCAACCATAAATACTCAGAGGAAACCATAAAACATTGCTGGCCTCGCGTGCTCAACAGATAAGCATGCCCACTTGAATCCCAGCTTTAAGCATCACTATTTTTCCTCTAGAGCTCTCCATTTTAGGACAAGGCTTCCTAAAGAGCTCACTGCACTCCCCACCTCACAGCCTCACCCTCCTGAGAGTCTCCTTAGCCCACTGTATTCTGACAGGCCCTGCACCACCTGCTTTTTTAGAGATTCCCAGTGACCTCTATGCAGCCCAGTCCAATGGGCTCTAAGCAACTTATCTTCTATCTTTCTTTGACACTGATGAGAACACCACTCCAAAAACTGCCTTAGCCATTACCCAGACCCTAATTTTTTCTTTTGTCTTTTTTTCTTTCTTTTTTTTTTTTTTTTTTTTTTTTTTTTCTGAGACAGGATCTTGCTCTGTCACCCAGGCCTGAGTACAGTGGAGTGATCATAGTTCACTGCAGCCTCAACCTCCTGGGCTCAAGCGATCCTCCCACTTCAGCCTCCCAAAGTGCAGCGATTACTGGTGTGTGCCACCACACCTGGCCTGCTACTTTTCCCTATCAGTTTTCTTCCTATCAGCTCTCAGTTTCCTTCATGGACCCACCTAGGCCTGCCTGCTCCTTGAGCTTTGATGTCCCTAAGATTCCTGACACGGAATCTCTTTCCTTTTACATTTATTCAATTACCCTGAGCATTCTCAAGGTCACCACAGTGTCCTTCCCTTCCCCAGAACTGCTCTTCCTGACCGGATGACCCACAGGTAGCACTGCCAAGCCCAAACCTAAATTTGCCATCTTTCTCAGCATGGATTTCTTATTTCACATGAAGACACCAGTACCCACTCAGCATCTTAGCCAAAAACATCAGCGTTGTTTCTGACTGTCCTCTTCCTCACTCATCACAGTGAATTTGTTAAAGTCCTGTTATTTCTACCTTCAAAATATCTTCGCACATCCTCAGCCACCTCATCATGTCTGACCTGACCAGTCAATTGGTCCTGACTGTCCTAGTTCCCAGCTATGCTCCATACAACTGTGTGAAGGTTGCACCATGCAATGCACCCACGTTGCCTATTTATTATCCCTCAGTGGCTTTTCCCTGGTGCCAGACATAATTCTCTCTTTTCCATGTACCTCAGGCTTTTCACAACCTTATTCCTTAACTAGATTCAAAGCCTTCTTTCTCATGACTCTCGCATGAATCTAAACCCCCGCTATCCTAACTGTACCATACCCTAATCATTCCAGGATGCTGCTTGCTTCTGTGAATTTGCATTTGAGGTTCCTTCCACTAGAAAACCCGCTGCTCTTCATCTGCCAGATTAATTCCTCCCCAGCGTTCAAGCCTCAGTGGAGAGGACGCTTTATTCAGGGAGTTTCCCACACACAACCCACGTCCGTCCACCATTGTCAAGGCTGGGTGCTGCCTTCTCTGAGTTATGAGAGTGCACTGTGTGTGAGAGCTTTATTTTTGGACTTATTCTATTGAATTGAAAATGTGAGGGATATGCTCCCTGTAGACCAGGGTTTCTCAACATTGGATGACTGGCAATAGGACTGGATAATTATTTGTTGTGTGGACCTCTCCTCTGCATTGCAGGATGCCAGTAAAATCTTTCCCCAACCTAACTCATGACAATCACAAATATCTTGGTAAATTGCCCCATGCCCCCTGGGATAGTCACCCGCAGTTGAGAAACTCTGCTTCAGACTGTAGATTTCTCTTACCTTATCATCCTTAATATCAAGCACCTGATGTGGAAATGCAAATGCTCAGTGCACGTTTATTGAATACACAATGAGGTAATGCTCTATGCCTTAAGAATCAACTACTTGAAAACATAAATCTCAAAGTGGCACTTTGAAATAACTATGAATAGAGTATTCTTTATGTATGTATTGTAGACTCATGAAAGGAAATAAAATGATGATGGTATCTCAGTTGATTTGCAAAAGATGACTCAGAATTTCTGCTCTAAAGAGGACAATAACTCATTATATAAACTAATAATAATAATAAAGACCGTGGCTTTATGAGGGTATGTTATTTATTTTGTGAGAAAATGGGCAATTAGAATCAGGATATTTCAATATGTCATTTCCATTTTTATGCAAAGGAAAGAACACCTTAGCTGAGTGTATTATGTTTCAATTGATATTTTTTCCTGTATTAAGTTAATATTAAAACTGGCTAAAGCAAAGAACTCTAAAGATAATGTGTCACATTTGACATACATTCTCTGAACTATATTATAACCAATCATTGGCCATGACCCTTATGTTTTACAAGATCTGTGCTTGATTAAATCTTCATTTTAAATCTTAAATGAAGCCCACCAATTTTAAATCTCTTTCCTCTTCATCCAAACCACACAACCAATTACATATACATTTTTCTTCAAAAGCCTCATCTCTCAAAAGGATCCTGCCTTCCTTTGACTAAAAATTATGATGAGAGGCAAAGAAACATGAGTTTGATTCTCTTCTAAGAGAACTACCACGTAATTAAAAGTTTCATGAATAAAGTATATATTAGTTTGGGACAAAGTTTGGCTTCAAGCAAAGAGCCAAATTAAATTAAAACCCACAGGTAATTGGTAGTAAATATGTATTTATTGAATATTATCCCTGGTCTTTCTTTTCTATGATCAATGATAACATTCATTTATGTGCTTTAGAATGGATTAACCAATTAAAGTCCTCGCCCCAAGCTTTTCTGTTGTTACTCAACTGAAAGCTTTTTGAAATAAAGTTCTATATGGTCTAGTGGAACACAGTAATGCAAAGTTGTCTAATTTTAACTTTGGTTAAGCACCACTCAGAGAAGATCAAAGTAGTCACTATGGAACTCTGACATTTTGAGAGTAGGTGTAGTTTTCAAACGTCACTAATAGTTTCAAGTTTGAGGCATATAAACATTCAAGCTTTTAAAATCATGTATTTATTCCTCTAGTAAAGAATAATTTATTGCTGGGCATGGTGGCCCAGACCTATAATCCCAGCACTTTGAGAGGCTGAGGAGGGTGGATCACTTGAAATAAGGAGTCTGAGACCAAACTCCCAGCCTGGGCACTATAGAGAGACCCTGTCATTACTAAAAATGAAAAAGAAAGAGCTGGGCATGGTGGTGTACCCCTGCAGTCCCAGCTATTCAGGAGGCTATGGTGGGAGGATCACTTGACCTTGGAAATGGGGGCTTCACAGTGAGCCATGATTGCACCACTGCACTCCAGACTGGGAAACAGAGTGAGACCTTGTCTCAACAACAATAAAAATTTATTTTTAGCATTTGTGATCATAATATCATCTTAAAAAGTAACTTAAATGTCATGTTTAATTTTGTTCAAATAAGTAGAAATCTTATAGAAGAAGATTGAAAGACACCTCATATTATGATAATTCTTCTGCAATAAGCACAGAACACTGAAATACCAACAGACTTGGGAGACAGAGATAGATGTGTTATAAAATGTAAAATTTAAAAGTTAGGACACATAGAAAACTTAAGAAAGGATCTGAAGAAATTCAAAACATAAACGAGCTGTTTAATAAAATTTTTAAAAAGTACTTGCTTGATAAAATGAAAAAAGCATATAATTTCATCTCTGTGTATTTCAGAGGTAACAGCAAGATCCACGAATCCCTCAAGTTCAAACACATCTTCTAAGGTTATCATCAAGCCTTCACTGGGATGTGGCCACATTGAGAAGCTTTCTCCAACACTGCTCCCCTCTCGAATTGTGCCTGGGCGATACTATTCCCATGCATGTCCATGCCATCCTGTGTGTCTCCAATACCACTCATCATACTACAACATTTGGAACAGTGAAACCATGCTTGTGACCTGAATGTGATCCTCAGCAGGCAGGTCAATTTAAGGAACCCACCTTCTAAGCAGCAACTTTACCTCTCCACCTGTCTCTGACAGCTTGTTTTGAAAACTCCTTTACCGCCACCTGGAACCTCAGTCCCCCATCTCACCACCGTTCCCTCCTCAGTCCCCACATCTCTCCCAGTTCAATCCAAATGGCCATTTTTTGCCGGGCTGGTGAAGGCAAGTAGAGAAAATACACCACGAAGATGGCTAGTCAGAGTTTTCATTAACAACTAGTAAGATCAAGGGTTCTCAGTACTGTCAGTATCATCAACGTTTCCTGGGTCCTTCTCTTATCACAGCTCCTAAATGACAATTCTCATCTTCTCTGTCCTCAAATGCCTAACACTGCACCTCCTCCATCCTTTCAGTGAGCCCTTGATTTCTATTTCAATGAGAAAATAAAAGCAAATAGAAAAGAACTTCCACTCACTCTCAACCAAATTTATAACCCGCTTCATCTGTGCCCACATACTTGCCTTCATTTTTGTAACAAAGGACGAGAATTTACCACAACGTGAGCCCAAGGTTTCCATGTGGGTCCCAGATCCCACGCCTCTCACCAACTCAGAAACATCACCCTAAGAGGCCTTTTCTCTTCTCCATCATCGTTTCTCTACTTGACATTTTATATTAGGAAAAGAAAGCACAGATATGATATCAACCTGAAAACAAATAAAAACTCCAGTGTTCCCACACTCCCTTCAGCTCCTGGGTTATTTCCATAATTGTTTTCACAGCAAATGTCTTTTTAGCATTCCTTGCCTGTTCATCCATATCTCCCTGACATCTTGGTCAGGAGAACCAGCACCCAGTCCTCAGGACTACTCTTCGCCTACATTCACCCACCTGAGGAGGCTCAGTGCCTTAAATACATCTATAAGACCAGCTTGCTTTCCACAATTCCAAACCTCTCATCCAAGCGCCTATATACACATCTCCTGGAGTCTCTAACAAGCAACTCAAATTTCATGGGTCAAAACCAGAACTCCCAATTTCTCCTGCCGCCCCAAACTAACCCTTTCTTCTCTTAATATGTCCCCCATCTCAAGTGATTAGCAAGTGCATGCTATCAATTGCTCAAACCAAAGGAAAAAATGCATACATATAGACATAAATAGAAATAAAGAGAGACAGATCAGTTATTTGTTCTTTGATTATTTATAAGGATATCCCTATTCTTAGAAAATATAATGATATATTTAGGAGTGAAAAGCCATGATAAATGTAATTTATCTGAATTTAATAATTCAGAATTATATGCATGTGTGTTCATCTGTGTGTCTGCAGTGCATAAACATACACATATGATATATATGTGTAGCTGTGTGTGTCTGTGTGTGTGTTGCTCTAGAGAGAGAGAAATGAACAAACAACTGGGGTGAAACATCCTCAGGTGAATCTAATAAAGGGTGTAACTGATATTCTTTGAACCATTTTTGCAGCTTTTTCTAAGTTTGAAATTACTTCCTTATAAAAACCATTCCAAAGAAGAATTTCACCTGACTCCCCTCTCTCACCTGCACCCAGGTCATGAGGAAATCTGTTGACTTTGTTTTCAGGTCGAACCCAGGGTTTCACAACTTCTCGCTGTGTTCTCCAAGATGGCATCCTAGACAGAGCCTCACTTTCGTAAGAGATTCTCATCTGTCCTCCTCCTTCCTTCCCCTACAGCAGCGAATGGGATTGTGTCCCTGCTGGAAGCCTGCTTGTGGCTTCTCACATCACCCTGCCAAGCCCAGGGCTCTCCTCTGGGCCTGGCAGTGCCCTGTGTGATGGGTCCCTTTCCTATGACTTACTGCATGGCACTCACTGCCTGAGCACCTTCTGAAGCCGAATCCCTCCATGGGGGCTTTGCCTTTGTTTTTCTCTTCCTGCCTAGAATGCTCTTTTCCCAGGTGTCCACTCAGCTGCTCCTGTAGTTCCTCAGGTTTCTGCTCAAATATTACCCCATCAGCTTGGCTTCAACTTGGTCCTCCTGCCCCTCCCCAGGGCTCCCCACTCCTCCTTTGCCTGCCTTACTCTTCTAGATCGGGGCTGGCCAACTTTTCCTTAAAGAGCCAGAAAGCAAATGTTTTCACCTTTGCAGGCCACCTGGCTTCTGCATGCAATTATTCAAGGCTGTCATTGTAGTGTGTAAACAGCCACAGGCAATATATAAACAAATGAGCGTGGCTGTGTTCCAGTCAATCTATTTACAAAAAAGGTGGCAGGCCGGATTTTGCCAATAAGCCATAGTTTGCAGACCCCTGTTCCAAATAAAGGCTGTTACATGTTTACTTGTTATGTGGGTTTGGTTTTGTCATTCTGTTGGGTTTTTTTCCCCTGTCTCTCATTATGGAATTGAAGCTCTACAAGAGAATGCACATACTTTTGTTTACTGCTGTAACTTCAGTTCTCTGAAGAGCAGTTGACCATGAATTCAACATTCATTAGATGCATGGATTAATCAATGTGATACATTTATTTCTACTATACTTCATGTATCTCCTTCCTCCAACCCAATAGATACTCCTGATCAATCTAGCCCCTCAATATTGTTTGCTTATATTTTCTTCTAACCAGGCTTTGCTCTCCTTGATAGCAGAGGTGAACTTGCTCTTTTCTTTAGGTCCAATACACATCAGATGACCTAACAGATAGAACCTGCCCAATAGATTTGTACTGAATGAAGAAATCTATCAAGACAACGAGATCAAGGTAAGAAAAGCAAAGGAAAAGCTGAGTTTGGTGAGATGAGTTTATAGGAAAAAGGGTATCCTAGGAGGGTAATTGCTAGCAATTCTCACTGATTATAGAAAATGGAGATGATATTCTATTCTGTTCTACTTTTTGGCTGCTCAAATAATACCAGGAGGGCTTTGCTCCAACCTGAGTCCCTAAACTTAAATAAACAAACAAACAAAAAAAAAAACATGGCAGCATATGGTGTTTAAAGAAATCCAGCCAAAATAGTGAAAGGAAGGAAACCTGACATACAAAGAACGGTTGAAAAACTGGTGATGGTAAAATATTGAGACTGCTTAGCCTAGAAAGAAGAGACTTAAAGAGGTACCTGTGAGCTGCCTTCAAATACTTAAAAGGTTGTCAGATTTAAGAGGAATTAAATTCTCTATGAATTCTCTAGAAATCAAATAATCTTGTAAAATTACAGGGAGGTAGGTTTTAGTTCAATATAAGAAAGAAATTTCTAGAGATTGGAGTCATCTGAAAACAGAGAAAGCTATTATCAGAAGAAGTAATTTCCAACACCAGAAATTTTCAAGATGAAATGAACAACCTGACATGGGCATCCAGGAGGAGCCTGGAAGGATGTGGGCATGAGGTCATCAAGGTCTTTGCCCAGGCAACAAATGTTATTTTCCAACTGAGCTTGTATGATTCTCGAAAAAGTAAGAGAGGAGAGCATGCATCCAAAAGTGGAAGTGGTGCCCAACATGCTCAAACGGTCTTTGGGGTCATGATATTGGGCTTCCGATTGGCCCAGATTTAGGTACTTTATTACCAGCTGACATATCGCCACCAGAGAAAATTGCTTTAATGGATCATCTTAAGCTAAGACAAAGAGAAGAGCAGGTTAACTTAAGAATAAGGGACCTATTCCAGTCATAAGAAATACGAAGTGTTCAAGAGGCCCAACATTCACTGTGGCCTTCACAGCTGCCTGTTAATTCCTCTGTTTTCACCGTGAGCAGAAATTCTAACTCCCACTCACAGAAGATGATGAAAACTTAATTTTCTTCCCCTTAGAATTTCCACTTCACACCTCTAACGCACAATTTTTCAATAGATGACTTTACCTCCTACTTCTCAGAGAATTAAGCAGCCATCAGGAAAAAAACACCATCAACTTTCTGCCAGTGCTTTGCAAAATTCATTCCTACCTATTGCTGTGTATCTTATATCAGTGAATTTTCCATCATGCGCCAACTCTCCAGTCAAGAACCTCATTCACACTCTTGACGTTGCCCTTTCTTCCTCCCCCAACATGTAAACACTCAGCAAATTGCGCTGATCAGATTAATTAAAATTCCCAAGTCAGTGCATTTCCTCCTGACAGTCTCCGAACTCTTTGCAGCCTCAAATCCTTCCTACTTCCTGAGTGGCATTTATAAAACACAAAATCATGTCACTCCCCTCCCTAAACCCATCCAGAGTTCCCCATGGCCCATCAGGATAAACCCACACTATAGAGCAGGGGTTAAAGTGTTCTCCTCACCTTCCTCTCCAGTCTCACTGCTACTCTCTTTGCACTTTCAATACGTTCTTCGTGTGTATAAATTTTCCACTGTTGCTGTGACAAATTACCGCAAACTGAGTGGTTTAAAACATCATACATTTGTCTTTGGGTTTTGAAGTTCAGATGCCCAAAACAGTCCCCCTCGGTTAAAATTGAGGTGTCGGCAGGGACACATGCCAGTCTGGAGGCTCCAGGAGGAGAATCGATTAGGTTGGTGCAAAAGTAATTGTGATCTTTTGCCATTAAAAGGAATTCCAAAAACTGCAATTACTTTTGTCCGATCTAATATTTCTTGGCCTTTCCCAGCTACTAGATGCTGCCTGCGTTCCTCCTCTGCTGCTCCCTCTTACACTTTTAAGGGCTCTTCTGATCACACTGAGCTCACCTAAATAATCCAGGAAAATCTCACTGTTTTCAGGTCAGCTACTTAGCGAACATTCCATCTGCAACATACATCTGCTTTCGCCTAATAGGTAGCCTAACACAGTCACAGGATTTTTTGTGTGACCATGATTCTACTAAACACACAATTCCCACCTAACTCATAATCCCACAACCATCCGTGGTTTATTGCACATACTGGTCCCCTGGCTGGAGAGAATCTTCTCTCTTACATAAGCCCACCCCACTTCTGTTGTTTGACTAATTCCTATGGCTCTTGAGAGTCGTTTCCACACTTCTCTGGTAAGCCCCCTACGAGCCTAGGAGGTTGGAATGGGTAGTGCCACTACGCATTCCAATGAGTCCTCCATGCTTACCTATAGAGATGCTTAGTAAGCCATTGTTTATCATACTCTCCTGGAGAAAGAGTGTCCCACTTAACTCTATATCCAGAGTGACTAGCCCAATTCCTCACATCTAGAATGTCCTCAACACAGAACTAGCCATTCAGATACATTCCAGGCTGGAATATTTAACTCCTGGGTTAAATTGCACTCCCAAGACTACCATAATCAACCCAAAGATTCTTTTTCCTTTCT
Source organism: Saimiri boliviensis (assembly GCF_048565385.1). NCBI lineage: Eukaryota > Metazoa > Chordata > Mammalia > Primates > Cebidae > Saimiri > Saimiri boliviensis. The sequence goes on along the minus strand of NC_133464.1, from coordinate 7,747,742 downwards.
ATTTTTCTAAACCACTTCTCATTTTCTCCCCACTTCCTTGCTTGCCTTTTATGTAAGCATATGTGTGTATGGAAATGATTTTTTTTCCTCATACTTCAAGTGGCTTATCTTTAAAGGCTAACTTCACATATTCTCTGTGGATTCCTGGCAATAAACTAGAAAGCAGCTAGGCAATCCCTTCAGAGTGTCAATATTTATTTATGTCTAAATTTTGTTGACTGAGTGATACAGATTCTAAGCCTTCAGGGCAGAGCTCTTGGATTATGTGCTTTGTTTACCTATTAATGCACCAGCAACAGTCTACAAAGAGCTATAATGATCACAATACATTATTTGTACATACCAACACATGCTTTTATTATTATCACATTTGTGGCAAATGCGAAATTTGCCAGGATGGCTAGCACTTAAGTCTAATGGTCTAGAAACAAGGTCATGTTATCAAGTTTCAGAATATCTTGTTAAATATATGAGTCAGTTTTGAATCATTCTTTTCTTTTCCCTCCTCTTCCCAATATGATAATACTTCCCTAAACTTAATAATGTATGAATTAATAAAATCTGAGGAATATAAATAATTAATATTAATAATTTTATATTCCTCAAAAATAGCACTATTCTGTATTTTATTCCACACAAAATCAAGCAATATTATAAAGATATCATAAAGTTACAGATCAACAAATGTAAAACATTTCAGAACAGTACAGGAACTAAATGCAATGATTAATGTTAGCAGTGTTTAAAGTGAACATGTAAGTGTATGTATGGTGAAGAAAATTGGGAATAATTGTATTATAATAGAGTTACATCTAGAAATTTTTTCTCATTGGAAAAGTGTTCCTCAGGAGGTAGAGTTGTGGAGTAGGGCTCTGGGGTTGAGCTGGGTATTACATTGTTTAACTACCGTAGAATTTAAAACAGTGGGGGAGCTAACTCCATGTATGAATCACATGTCTATAAAGTTGGAAAATACACAAAAGCACAATAGGTACATAGAGGAACTCTGAGAAACTCTCTGATGAAATGCAAAAGCATATTTTTGAAAAGCATAAAGAAATATTGTTAAAGAACTGTTTGTTAAGAAACCTATTATTTAGATGTTTGTATTAGTCCGTTTTTATACTGCCATAAAGAACTGCTCAAGATTAGATTATTTATAAAGGAAAAAGGTTTAATTGACTCACAGTTCAGCATGGCTGGGGAAGCCTTAGGAAACTTACAATCATAGTAGAAGGCAAAGAGAAAGCACCTTCTTCACAAGGCGGCAGGAAGGAGAAGGAATGCAGGAGGAACCACCCAAAACTTATAAGATCATCAGATCTCATCAGAACTCACTCCCTATCATGAGAAGAGCATGAGGAACCACCTCCATGATTCAATTACCTCCAGCTGGTCTCTCCCTTGCCATTTGGGGATTATGGAGATTATAGGGATTACAATTAAAGATGACATTTTGGGTGGGGACACAGCTAAACCATATCAATGTTGTATTTAATTTTTATGTAAATGTTTAGTGAGCATCTACTAATTATCTTCATCCTTTGACAAGGCCACCCCTCTTCTTATTCCATGCCTATAGTGTCAACCTCACAGGGCAAACTATAATGAGAGCCTCATATTACGTTAATTGATTTGTAAAAGCTGAATTACAAGACATTACACTTAATGCCACTACATTTTATATTTCTGATTTTGACCTATCGCTCTACTTATTTATACATCTTTTTCACATTCTGATTTAGCCATCCACTGGATTAGCATCTCCTTGCTTTGTGCAACCCACAAATGTAAGGGTGCCTTCTTTGGCTTTGTTCAAACCGCAACAAGAACATGAACTAGCATGTGGCTTCCAGTGCAGGCTCTAATCAGGAGGAGAAACACACAATGATTTCCATTGATAGTGAGGCCCTCAGAGACAAGCAGCTGACTATTCTGTTGAAACAAGCAAAAGGAAGACCCAAAGAGGCAGCAGGCTCTGAAAAAAAACAGGCCAAGGCACCCACAACCACAAGCACACTTTTCTTTTCTGAGAGACAATCACCCAGTTAGGACCCCTTCCCTCAGGAGAAACTGATGCCCTCCTTCTGGGATACCATTTCGTAGGCCAATATGTTTAAGGCTTAATAACAAGTTCCTTCCTGCAGAACTGACATTCCTAGATTATCTTGCACATACTTTTCAATATGGTTGAAAAGCTTGGGACTCTGTTGCTCTTTAGTTACTATACCTTTTCTATATGCCACAGAGCTCAGATCTCAGCTGGACCAATCATGCTTCTGTCCTCAGCACCTGAAGACCCCTCAGTTTAACACTGGGTAAGAAGAGATCCCATATCAGAGTCCAAAGCTAGAGGAATTTCTGAATTTCCTTGCTCCTCAGCTACAAATTTAATACTTGGTAACTCAGAGCCCTTGAAAAGGTCTAAAGCAAACTCGTTTTTTCTTACAGCCCCTCACACCAAGGAGAGACATAAAACATCTCACCTCTGAATATGACTGGCTATTCAGAGAGAAGGAATACAGTTATATTACTATTACTAGGTCTGCATAGATCTATTTTGCCCCAAAGAGTATCTTAAGAACTTTCTTAAAGGTGGTCCAAGCTTTATAATATGCAAATTCAACACATTAAAAATATAATTTGCCTTCAAGCAAGACAACATCTAAACCATTAATGAAGACCTCCAGAGAAGACTTCACCATCTCCTTTAATAACTAATTCAGCATTTAATAGTCTTACAATCAGCCAATTTTTAAATCTAACTTAAATCCTGCTTCCTGGTGTTTATGTTGGGGAATATCCTTCCATGAAGCAATTTGAAAGTTAGAATGTTACTCATCAACCAAGGTATAACTGCCAGTGATTAATGACACATGGAAATAGCTAAAGCTTGATGCTTTCAAAAATATGATTCTGCTACTCACATCTTGTACAGCCAAAGACATAGCCACAGGATGTTATTGTAACATGTTTAGGAGACCAATCTGGCTCTCAGATCTAACCATGAGACCTAACTCCAACTTCACACTAACCTCTCAGTTCAGCCAGCATGTTTTAGAGGAGCAATCTCTATGTTATCCAATAGAATAGAGTGTTCATTACTTTGTGAATCCCTTGGTATGATGGTGAGATGCTTACACACGCCAACTGTTTTTGAAGCTCAATGGAGCACTGTGTGTGGATGGTTATTTAGCAGAGTCACCGGAACTTCTCCTGGGAAACCTTTGGAATTAGAGTCCAGCTCTCTACTTTGTTTTCAGTTCATCTAAATGGGCCTGTGCAAGAACATTATTCTGTTTGCTTCAAAGTCCCCCTAGTGTAAACCAGTGTAGCATCATCAGATGGTTGTTTTTCACAGTGTGAATATTCTTAGCTGGTATACTTCACAAAATTATGAAAGAGCTAGTATCTATAAACCAGAACTGCAGTGTTCGACAACCATTGTATGGGCAAATAAATAACAATTGTAATGTTTGGTTCTACAGCCATAATAACATCGGGGATTTTTATATAAATCTATTTATAAGGGAGCCTTTGCATATTTCCATGCAATTCTGCAAGCAAGAAAATTTAACAAATCCTTTCAGTAGGTGTTAAATACCATCAACAAGTGAATCATGTTTAAATCATTTCCTTAACAATAGTACATTTTGAATGCTACAAATTACTTGGCTAAAAGAGACAAGGAGCAAGCGAGCATACTGATAAACTTACAAATTCAAATGAAGTTAGTGTGGCTGCCACTTCGTATATGCTCAGCAGGGGGATGCTTACTCTTATTTCTGGGGAAAAATTACAGGTAAAAGTTGACAGGACTGCTTAATGAGCAGGCTTCCCAAACTGGAGGGTACAATATTCCTCTGCAGGAACAGGCCTGCTCAGATGGTCTCTCCCCACCCTACCACTCATCATGGTTGGTGCAGACAGAATAACGCTCCCCAAAGACAGCCTAAGCCACAAAACCTGTGGATATGTTCTTACATGGCAGAAAGGACTTTGCAGATGGAATTAAGGGAAGAATTTTGAGATGGGAAGAATATCCTGGATTATCAGGTGAACCCAATATAATTATAAAGGTTCTTTAAAAAGAAGGCAGGAAATCAAAGTCAGGGGAGCTGTGACAATGGAAGCAGTGGTTGGACTGATGAGAGGAAGGGGCCATGAGCCAGAGGATGTGGGTGGCCTGTGATGCTGGAAAAGGCGAGGAAGCAGTGTCTCCCCAGAGCCTCTAGATAAAGCACAGTCCTGCTGACACCTTGATTTTAGTCCACTGAGACTTCTGACCTCCAGAACTGGTATGGTTTCGCTCTGTCCCCACACAAATTTTGAATTGTAGCTTCCATAATTCCCATGTGTCCTGGGAGAGACCCAATGCGAGGTAACTAAATATGAGGGTGGCTCTTTTCCATACTGTTCTCATGATAGTGAATAAGTCTCAGGAGATCGGATGGTTTTATAAAGGGGAGTTCCCCTGGACATGTTCTCTCTTGCCTGCTATTATATAAGATGTGACTTTGCTCCTCATTCACCTTCCACAGTTGTGAGGCCTCCCCAGCCATGTGGAACTGTAAGTCCATTAAACCTCTTTCCTCTATAAATTACCCACTCTCGGATATGTCTTTATTAGCAGCATGAGAACAAAATAATACAAGAACAGTAAGGCAATAAGTTCGTGTTTTTTAAGCCACTAAGTGTGTGATAATGTATTACAGCAGCAATAGGAAGGTAATACAATTGGCATGATGAAGTGCTCACACAATAAAAACACATATGGGCATTCATATGGACAGAGTGGAATAGTGTCTTTCTCAGAAAATTAAAAGTTATCACATGACCTAAGTTTTCTTTCCATGTTTTCACTTTTCTTCCTTCTGTTCAGCTAACTCAATGTTCTGCAATCTTAACCCTACCTACATTATCTAAGATGACGATTTGCCCCTCTCCTTGCACTCCATAGGCAGGAGGCACTAACACCAAAGTTTATTCAATGTCATTTTATTAAAGTTGCATTAAACTTTCCAAATGGGCCAAGTTAAAACCCTTCATATATCCAATAACTTTAAAAATGCTAAAAGACACCTCAGTCCGGCATTAAAAGGAGCAGTATAGTTTAGAGTAGGGGAGGCAAACTATAGCCCACAGGCCACATCCTCTTGTTTTTATAAATGAAATTTTATTGAAGCACAGCGGTCCAACTCACTTCCATGCAGCCTATGACTGCTTTCATGCCACAAGCACAAAGCTGAGGAATTTTAGCAGAGACACTATGATCCATCAGCACCTGTGCAATAGCCTTTGTTTTGCCTTACAGACTACAAAGCCCGGAATGTTTACTATCAGGCACTTTACAGAAAAAGCTTCCTGACTCCTACATTATAAGACTAATTTTGGGGTCAGACATAAATTCTAATAACAACTCAACCACTTATGAGGTATGCCATCTGGCACAAAGTTTTTCATTGTAGTGAGCCTCACTTTTCCTTATGTATAAAATGAAGATATAAGCACCTACTGAGGGACTATGTTAACTTTTCTTCCCAGGTCCACAAGGGGCTGGTTTCAAAGGCAAGAACTTCCCAGCACCATGCCTCCATCCACCTCCCTATCCGGGAACCTAGAGTTCTTTGTCTAACTTTCCCTTGCCAACTAGGTAAAATTCCAGGTGAGCTTCCTTTGTTCAGAAACCCCCCAAAAGTCCTGGAAGGAGGGACTCTGTTGTGGGCCCAAGCAACCAATCTGGGATCAAAGTCAAAGATCAATCACTCCAGAGGAAGTCTGACAGAACTCCTCTCATTGGACAAGAACATAAATGGGGCAGGAATAACTTCAAAGTTAAAATTCCACTGCACCTTACCTCCAGGGATTTCCCTCTCTGGGATCCCCTCCCACAACAGCATGGGAGCTCTCTCTACTTCTCTCTCTTTCTCTCTCTGCCTAATAAATCACTCTCTACAAAACTCTTTGGGTCTGATGTTTACTTAACTGGTAAGCTCACCCTGTCCCGTCCCACAATCTGGTTACACCACCTTAAAGAAGATTGAAGCCCAGAACATAGGACATTGAACGTCTGTCAAAATAGAACAAATGTTTCATCATTTATATCTTCTCACATATTATTTTGCAATTCTGTAAAATATTAAATGCCGTCAAAAATTAGTTTACAAAACATATAGGTACAGCATGCAGGTACATAAGAGATGGGTGTTTCTATAATAACATGCTAGGCAGTAGATGCTCAATAAGCATTCTTTGAATGAATTCTTTGAAGTCTGAATTTTCAAGCCATGAAATGAAATCCTGCAAATATTAAATTATCTTGAGACATTAAAAGTCATCTGCCCCCAGATTTTCATTCAGCAATATCAACATTCAGGAACTCCTCTAGTATCAGAAAGTAACAACCTATCAGTGACTATAATATCAGCAATATCACCAGCAATAGCAACATTCAGAAACTCCTCCAGTATCAGCAAGTAACTCTTTATAATGAATGACAACAGACTACAGTAGTGTCAAGGGTCAGGAACTTTTTTGGCAAATTATCTGAGAGAATTACAGGAATAACTGAAGGCCTTAACTGCCCTACATAAAGTAGCACTATGCACCAGCAATTTCCTCATGATTTATTTACAGATGCCTCTCAACTTACAATAGCATCATGTCTGATAAATACATAAATACATTGTGAGCCAAAAATGTTGTATACTGGTTTCAACTTACAATATTCACAGTGTATAATGGGTTTGTCAGAACATGACCCCGTTGTAATTGACAAGATACTGAATGTGTATTGCTTTGGCCCCATCATAAAGTCAGAAAACCAGTAAGTCAAACCATCGTAAGTCGAAACATGTTAAGTCAGGGACCATCAGGGTCCCTGTGCTTGAGAAAGCACAGAGAGTTTTTGAGTGAGAATACTAATTACACCAACATTATATGGGGGAGGGAACCATTTTGCTTTAATTCCTTTTCAAGAGATCAATTATTGAATTTTTAAAATACTAAAATGTGGCCTGATTGGTAAAGACTGTTTTTTCTCAATTAGAAAAATGTTTCAGATTGATTGAGCTTTAACCATGACTCTTTCCAATGTTTTACTGCAATCTTGTCATTTTCTGTGCGTACACTTGACCTTCGATGGTGAACAGGGTCACTTGGGCTTGGAGTCAGAACATCCTGGTCTGAATATCATTCCTTAACTTTCCACTGTAGTTGCCTTAGGCAAGTCCCGACATATTCTTAAATTTCAACTTTTTCATCTGAAATGGAGCTCCAATACTGACATCCTGGAATTGTTGTAAATAATAAATGAGATGTTGTAAATAATAAAGTATCTGTAAGGCACTATTTTATGTGTCTATTATTAGCATAATTTTATGTTGGAAATTAAATGAGGAAAAAATCAAATATGCTCTGTAAACTCTAAAGGGAAATTCAAAGGGGCTTCAAAAAGTTTATGAAAAATGAAATTAAAAGATTAAAATATAAAATGTAAACTCAACATAAGCTCTATCAAGTTAAGGACACTTTCGTAACTGCTGATACTCATCATTTAGTCCATCCCTAAAGAACTGAGGATCTTGGGTATTTAACCATATTAATGCAGTCTTAGTTACATTATTACCTGAAGAAACATGGGTGTCGTTCATAGATTTTTAAAGATTAAGAAACAAAAAGAATTTGGAAAAAGCTAAATTAGGATTGTAAAGTGAATGCCTGATAATTTCCCATGGAAACTCTTACAAAATTGACTTTGTTGAATGAGAGGAATGAGCAGGAGTATTGTCTCAATGGAAAAAGACTCTTTGGTGAAGCTTTCTCAGGCATTTTTCTGCTAAAGCTTTGGCTAACCCTCTCAAAATACTCTCATGATAAGCAGTTGTTTTCTTTCTTTGGCCCTTCAGAAAGTCGACGAGCAAAATGCTTTGAGCATCCCCAAAAACTGTTGCCTTGACTTTTGTTCTTGACCAGTCTGATTTTGCTTTGATTGGCCCACTTCTACCTCTCAGTAGCCATTGCTTTGATTGTTCTTTGTCTTCAGGATTATACTGGTAAAGTCATGTTTCATCTTCTGTTACAGTTCTTTAAAGAAATGTGTCAGGATCTTGAGCCCACTTGTTTAAAATTTCCACTGAATGCTCTGCTTTTGTCTGCAGCTGATCTAGGCATAAAGGCTTTGGCATCCATCAAATAAAAAGTTTGTTCAACTCTAATTTTCTGTCAGAATTATGTAAGCCAAAACAATTGAGATGTCTGGTGGTGTTGGCTATTGTTTCTGCTATTAATTATTGGTCCTCTTCAACTAGGGAACAGACAAGAACTTTTTCCTCACAAATTGATGTGGGTGGTCTGCCACTGGCAGCTTCAACTTCAACATTATCTTTTCCCCTCTTAAAATGAGTTATCCATTTATAAACTGATGATTGGCAGGCAAGGGGAGGTCATTGTCCTTATCAACTTTCTGTGAAGCATTAGTGATGTCACCATTCTTCCATCGAAGCATCACCATACATTTGATGTCTGTTCTTGCTTCAATTTTAGCAGAATTCACATTGCTTTGATAGGGGCTCTTTTCAAACTGACATCCTTCTTAATATCTCAAACTAGTTCCTCTTCAGACATAGTATAACAACTTAAAACAAGTTTATTTTGGTGCAAAATAATTGAAATCCATCCACAATTTTTTATAATACACATTTTCCACAAACTTTTTGAAGATACCACATATAAACATTAGCAGTATATACAGTAAAATTGATAATATTTTAACATGAGTCAAAAAATTATATTGGAAGTTATCTAATTGTCATGATTCATAGCAGTACTTCTCCTGTGAGGCAAAACCTAGAAAAAACCCAAAGGCTGATCAACTGGTTAAGTGGATAGATCAGTGTGGGATAGTCATACTGTGGCATGCAACTCAACAATATAAAGGAATAAAGGGGTAATAATTCATGCAATAGCATGAATAAAAATCATAAACATTATGGTAAAGTGAATGAAATTCAACACAAAAAGGCTGTATAATGGGTAATTTCATGTGTCAATCTGACTAGGCTATGGTACGTGGTTGTTTGGTCAAACACTTATCTACATGTTTCTGTGAAAAACTATTTTTAGATATTATTAACATTTAAATCAGTAGACTTGGAATGAAGAAGATTACCATCTATAATGTGTGAAGGGTCAACCAACCATCTGAAGGTGTTAAAAGACTGAGGTCCGCCAAGGAAGGAGAAATTCTGCTAACCCTAAGCCTAACCCACCTGCCTTTGGTTTCAAAAGTGCACTGTACCGTGAACTCTTGTGAGAATTTCCAGTCTGTTGGTCTACCCTGCGAATTTCAGACTTGCCTGGTACTATCAAATAACTCCATTTTTAAAAATATTCACATGCACATGTATATATCGACACATTGTATTTGTATTAACTCTCTAAGAACACTGAATAATACAGGTTATATATCACATAATTTCATTTACATGAAATTCTTTAAAAAAATAAAATAGTACCGACAGAAAGCATATCAGTGGTTCGCTGAGGTTAGGGCAGGAGAAAATTTTTAGGATAATGGAAATGCTGCATGTGTTTGTTGGGGTGGTGATTACATGCCTATATCAAACACTAAAATTTATCAAGCTGTACATGTATATGCATGCTTAAAATGAATAAATTTTATTGTATTTTAAATCAGCACAATAAAAGCTGGGAGGAGGAAGTCATGCTACAAACCATATGGTAATCTTTAATATGATTCTCTTACATATCATGGAAAAACTTAGCTGAAAGTTATTTTTCATATAAGTTTACTTTTTCATGAATATGGGAATATTGGAGTTCACTGAATTGGGATTGTCGATATTTTTCGATCATACTCAAGGTGAGCAAGCACTGACTAATATATCCATCAGGCAGAACCATGAGTAACTCACATATTCATTATTATAAACAAGTTAATTAAAGTCATAATACTAATAAATTATAGCCACTAAGACCATTATTTTATTCACTTCTGATTTATATACAGTCCCTCTCTTGAGTAAATGGGAATTTTTATGTGGCTATAAAAACTTAATAACTAATACATCAATTCTTAGTAAACATCATTCAAAGGCAACTGTGACAGAATTTAGTCCCTAAAATATCAGGGAAGGACAATAATAGAAAAAATAAAAGTGTTTATTACTTCAAACATAGCAACTGCATTATCAGTTGTGACACAGTTCCTTTTATCTGTGGCTCCAAAAGCATTTTACAGCAGTTCACAAGTTATCATCAAGAAATCGTACACTCAGGACAAAGTATTTGACAAACGTATTAGAGCAGCAAATAAACAGCCCTCAGCCTTTGCTCAGAAGTTTCACCTCTGCTCCCTCAGATGCCCTTTCATCTTGACAATTCCATGAGAAACAAACTGATCTACCCTGAGCTTGACCCCACACTTCCTAGACATGAGTCAACTAGCAAAATCTCTAACTGCAACCATGAATAACATTGCAATATAGTATGATCACCTATGACTCAAGACACTGTGGGTCTTTCTGCTATCAATAAAGGGATAGCATCTAAAGCTATTAAATAGTTCGTTATGACTATTGAGGTGTACTCAGAACACAAGAAAATATCAGAAATAGAGACCAAACTCCATGTCTAAAAATGTCCAGCTACATAGTTTATCACCTCATTGGCAATATGCAATGATGGTGAAGCCACGGGTTTTAAAGACACATTCTGATTGTAACACCAGTTTTGGCACTTTCAATGTGTAGAGTCCCAGATTCTTTGACCTTTCCAAAAACACGGACTCCTATTGTAAAATAAGAATGATTATACCAACCATTCATGACCATTCTAATATTCAAATAATATTTGTAAAAGCTCTCTTCTAATACCCAACACACTGTAAGGTCTCAATAAAAAGAAGAGATATCATTTCTATTATTATTCTTATTACTATTTGAAATGGAGTCTCACTCTATCACCCAGGCTGGAGTACAATGGCGCAATCTCAGCTCATTGTGACCTCTGCATTCCAGGTTCAAGCAATTCTCCTGCCTCAGCCTCCCAAGTAGCTGGGATTACAGGTGTCTACCTCCGCCCAGCTAATTTTTGAATTTTTAACAGAGACAGGTTTTGCCATGTTGGTCAGGCTGGTCTTGAACTCCTGACCTTAGGTGATCCACCTGCCTCAGCCTCCAAAAGTGCTGGGATTACAGGTGCGAGCCATCATGCCCAACCTATTATTGATACTGTTTTCTGTCTTAGTCCATTCCTACTGCTATAGCAAATTACTTTAGGTTAAATAATGTAAAAATAATTAAAAAATTTATTTGTAACAGTTCTGGAGCCTAGAAGTCAAAGTTCAAGGCTCCCACAGTTCTATTTCTGTTCAGGGCTGGCCGTCTGCTCGGGAGGTGACACCTTGTTGTTGCACCATTCAGTGAAGATGAACGCTGTGTCCTCCCTTGGTGGAAAGACTTCAAAGGGAAAAACTCAGTCCCTCAAACTCTTTCATAAGGCTTTTTACAGTCCTATTCAGCAGGGTTGGGCTTTCATTGCCTAATCACCTTTCAAGGATCTCACTTCTTAGTATCATCACCTTAGGGGCTAAGTTCCAACCTATGAATTTTGGAGTGACGTACACATTTAAACCACAACATTTCCTAAAAAGCTAAATTAGGAAATTGGGGCTGGTATTTGATTCCTGAGACAATTGCTATTCTCCTAAAACAGTGGGCTTAGACCTTATGGATCCTAACAGGCTCCTATTAAAGTCACTGGAATACTGACTGGGAGCAGTGGCTCACACCTCTAATCCCAGCATTTTCGGAGGCTGAGGTGGGTGAATTCCTTGAGGCCAGGAGTTCGAGCCTGGCCTGGCCAACAAGGTGAAACCCCATTTCTACCAAAAATACAAAAATTCGTCTGGTATGGTGGCACAACCCTATAATTCCAGCTACTTGAGAGGCTGAGGCATGAGAATCACTTGAACCCAGGAGGTAGAAGTTTCAGTGAGCTGAGATGGCACCACTGTACTCCAGCCTGGGCAACAGGGCGAGACTCTGTCTAAAAATAAAATAATAAAATAAAACAAAACACCAATGACCTAAATCTATACCAAACCCACAAATAAAATAAATAAATAAATAAAGCCATTGGAATATTGAACCGACTTCACAGGGAGTTGTGCCAAATACTCTTTCCTCTGAAGGAGGCCAACATGAATCTCCTGAAATTTGGGCTTTATTTTGGATACAGACTCATCTCACATGCCTCTCAACACCGATTCCCCAACATACCCAATTTAAACTTTCATTTTCAAAGACACTAAATCAATAGATGCCCACCGAGCTTGTGACTGAGCTAATTTCTAATAAAAGAAAACTTAAAAGGTTGACAGTTATCAATAGGTGCTGATTGACTTTTAAGAGATATATTAGAAAATGAGGGTGCCAATTTATTTTTCTTCTGGTGACAGATAACAGTTTCAACTCCCATAAAATACAGCTGCATCCCTTTCACACAGCTCCTTGACTGTTGAGGGTTTCTGTGCCCCTCTCTTTTTCTGCAGTTCTTTTTCTCTAGTACATCACTACTACCCCAATTGATAAGAGTTAACATCTTTATCTTCTGTACTGAAGCCCATTTCTTGGAACTAAACAACATCCCATTAGTTAATTTACTTATCTGGCAATATCCATTATGTTAAGGGTGAAAGCAAATGATAATATTAAAAGTCTTTCTTTATAAAGATAGTGTAAGTTACCTGGTGAAGTTTCTTATGTCTAAAAGTATGCATAATAATGGGTGAATTTGTAAAGTTCCACGGTCTGAATGTCTGTGTCTCCCCGAAATGTATATGTTGGAATTCTAACTCAAAGGTGATGGTATGAAGATGTGATTAGGTCACCAGGACATCATCCTCAGAAAGCTCCCTCATCCCTTACAGTCCTCAGTCCTCAGGCCCTGAGGACTCCACAAGAATGGACTGCCTATGAACCAGGAAGCAGTCCCTTGTCAGACACTCAATCTGCTGGCACCTTGATTTTGGAGTTCCCAGCTTCAGGAACTACAAACAATAAATTTCTGTTGTTTATAAGCCATATAATTTATGGTGTTTTGTTACAGCATCCCAAATGGACTAAGATATAAATATACTATAAGCAATTTCAGAGTGAGGTTATGATCTTTAGTTGGGTTTATAGCATTAACAAAATTCCTGGCACAGAGTAAGTGTTCAATTAACATTTGATTTAAAAAAAAAAATGAATCAGCCATGTCTCCCACTATATGTTAAAGAATGACAGAGAATGAAATAACTTTTTTTTCTGTCAAAGGGAAGATTTTTGAAGAAAAATCAGTGTCAGTGTGAGCACAGAACTGCTTGGCTTGTCTCTCATACTTACCCAGTCCCTCTGAAGATCTCCCAAGGGTCAGAGAGAAGTACTAAAGCTAATTTGTATCTTGGTTCACTAAAGTAATGGGCTGTAAGTACAGAGAACCAAAATATAACATTTGAGAAAGAGGTAGAAAATGTATAATAATTGTAGCTCTCTGGGCTCATGGAAATCAATTGATTCAATCTTTGAAACAACTGATATTCATGACTTCTTTTCAAGATAATTATTAAGGTGAGTTTCCTATCAATTATTTGTGTAACGAAATTCACAGGCACTGAAGTAATACGGAACTTAGAAACAATCCTTTAATTTGCAACAGCTTAAACTGCACCTTTTAAGAAATTTCTTCTATTTCCCCAATATTTAAAATTTGAACGTCTTAGAGTGAGTTATATATAATTGTGTGTCTATGTGCCTTCATTTTTAACCCATCACAGGCAAATCCACTGATTGGCCTGTGATGTCTTAGACTTCACATCACATCAAAACTCTAGATGAGTTTGCCTCAACTGGAGAGAAAAGGAAGACCATTATATCCCATCAAGATGGTACACCTTTATCTTATGTCTTAGTCAATGACTCCCCTGATCCCAAATTAAGAGATCCTGACAAATTTGGGATACAAACCTAAAAACAGGTAAAATTTAAATTACAAATACTTCTATCTGGGGTCTTCAGTTTTTTACAATTCCTTCTTAGAGCTAAGCATAATTTTAAGTGCTAATAATGAACAAAATTCTCCTTATTGCTATTTTTATTCTATCTTCTAATATCCAACTTCTAGCTGTGGGTTTTACATATCTGGCCAAGAAAAATTTAAGACTAATCACAAAAGCATGTATAAACACCAAGAGGTTTAGCATGTGTATAGAATATGAATTTGGAAATGTTTACATATGCAAATATTTCAGAGCTAGAATTTTATTCTTGGCATAGAAACTAAGGGGTTTTTTTTCTAAGCACATTGCTACAGAAAACTGATATCCTGGAGGGATTGTTTACTTGGAAGAGGCTTTGGGACAAGAATTATACTAGCATTTAATGATGTTGATCTCATGTTATTTTAAGGTTAAAGGAGTTGTGGAATTTTACCTTAAACTTTTACCTTTTATCTAACTGTTCTCTTTTTTTTCCCACTTAAATAGTAAAAAACACATTTTTAAATTGTAGTATTATAACACAGAGAGCATTTATCAGTTTCTTTGATGGCAATGAAGTCAAAATGGAATGAAATGTCATACTGATTTGAGTCGTTAAAAAAATAAACCATGTAATTTTGTGTTTAGTCAGTAAATGAATTCAATAATATTCACACACTACTCTTCGAAAGAGTCAGTTGGATTGCCTTTTAATAATATAAAGCCAAAGCCTCCAGCCTTGCTGGCCACTGGGAAACCTCAAGGTAGCATCAAACCAGGCTGCTGTCTCCAGCCATTGGGTTCTGTCATGAGATTTACCATCACTGTGTTTCCCTGTTTGGACAGACCATTAAATACCTGAGGTATTTTGTCTTATTCCCAGACACTGGTTTAATGCTACCTTTGAATGTTCAAAAAAAAGTTTGCTGGTTATGCATTTGATATTTACCTACTCATACGTGAAAATAAATACTTGAGATTCCATTTGTGAGCTACTGTTTGAATTGTGTTTTTCTATAGGAAAACCTGCTCAACCAGTTTTACCAAATCCTTAGAAGAATGTTTTGTGATACAAAGAGTAGATTGTTACACAGGACAAGATAGGCAATTATGAGATCATGAATAAGTTTGTCTTTCATTGTGAAAGTTCATAAAATAGGAATAAAATGTGTGATTACTGATTACAGAAGTTCTCCTTCTATGGAACTTACAAGGAAAAAAAAAAAAAAAAAAAAAAAAAGGAAGTTCACTTACCTAAGAGGGCATTCAGAAAATCCTCAGCATGTTGTAACCCAAGCTAATGAAAACAAGGAAATTTATAGTTAAGGCTGACTTCCAATACCTAGACACCACGGGGTGTATTTTAAACCATTTCCTTTATATGGCCCTTTGAGTCCATGGATGGGAGGTCAGCTTAAACTGTGAATTTCCTTATTATTAGTTTCTGACACAACCTTAACATACTTTGAGTGTACTCTGAGACTTTCTTGTTAGTGCATTTAACTTCCTCTCTTTAACAACATTGGTATGACCTTGATAGGATAAGCTACCACAACTTAGATTCAATTATTGCCAAATGGAGATATTGCTCTAGTTTTAGTCCCAAGCATGGTGAGTTTTCCTTCACTATCAAATACCACGGATCACCATGCATGGGATTTTTCAGAAGTTTTTTTTCCTGTTATTAGCTAACATGCAATTTATTTCATAATGTTAATAAAACTTTTGGAAGGCTTTCAATAAACAAGTTCAAGAAGGATGACTTCTGTGTAAAATTGCTACTATGATTTACAAGAAAAGATCTTTTGCAGTCTTCTGTGGTAAGAGGGTGAGATTCCGTTGGTGATAAGGAGGAAGCGAGGCTCTCCTTTCTCATTACTGCCCATTCGAAACCTCCCTCTGCAGACTTTGGTCCTTAGGTGGCCGCTCAAACGGGTCACATGGTGTTTCCGGTTAGATAAGGGAAGTCCTCCAGTCATTTTTAATAGCCCAATTTCAGCAGTTTCATTGTCCAACCGATGCAACTGTCAAAATCCTGAACTTCACTTTAATGTTTGCTTGTCTCCCTCCTTCTCCCTCCGACCCCTTAGGCCTGCTTTGTGGAGACCTACAGTGTATTGCGCTGGAAAAAGCAGTACCCCCAAAATATGGTGCTTCATACGTGCTCAACTGACAAAGAAACCTCAAGGTCTCTCTGACCATCGTCCCCAACCATCTCTCCCAAAACATAACGTGAAGTCATTCTCTGAGGCTCCCTTATCTGCCTAAAGTCCAGACCTACCAAAGAAGAAAAAATTACTTCTTGTCCTTTCCATGAGTTTTCATTAACTGAACTCATTTCACAGGAAGGAAGACTAAAGTCTCTCAAATTTGAACAGAACTGTGTCACTAACCATTCACTCTGTGGGCCCAGCAGACTTTGATCCAGACCATCATACGTTCTTCAAACCCATTGAATTCTCCCTAGGAATTAGGTATTGCCGCATCAACAGAATTCTTCTCCTTTCTCCTATAACGTGTTTGGCCAAGACCCAAGCCCCCATTCATTCTGTAACTTCAGGATGGTTTATAAGCTTTTGCACTGCAATGCGAGGAGGCTTCTTCATTCTGAATGCTCCTGTCACCCAGAGCTATCATCAATAAACTTCTGTGGTTCTTCTCCCATTAATCTGCCCTTGGTGAGTTGATTTCCTAGCACACCTTCTAAGGGTAAAAGGGGAACTTTTCTTTTGTTTCTACAATTGGAACCTGGGTTGGCTTCTTTCTTTCAAAACTTCTCCTTTTCTCACTCTACCCTGTCCCTATTAGGCGGCCCTTGGCTCTTCCTGGGTTGGGGTGGGCTTGGGGAAGGAGAGAGGGGAGTAGATAAAAAATGTCTATGTTCTCTGGACTTTGCTCTCTGAACTTTGGGGCTCTTCAAGGATAACTCTTTTGTCTTGGGATGTATTTTTGAGTTCTCTGAAGCTACCACCCCAAAGCAGATGTCCCATTATGTTCCTTTAATAAGGTCAAAATTCTTTCTCTGGCTGCCACTTAACATACCACTCAGTGTCTGTATCGGTGACACCCCTCCAAGCTCTTTGTGCTGTCAATAAGTGTGTGCTTCCAGATGGGGTCACTGTGACAATGACCCTCCAGCTGGTGCCTTACCCGGGGCTCACCTCTGTTCTTCTAGCTCCCAATATAGCTATGGCCTTCACCAGGACAGGCAAGGCCCAGTGCAAAATAAAAATACAGGGCCTCTTGTTCAAACACTATTAAGAATGTCTAGATGGTGACAACAGAGCATTGAACCAGGTGTGGCCCTTCTGAGTGTGGAGCTGCGTGTGACTGTGCATTCTCAGCCCCAGCTCTCCACGCTCTGACTGGCGGGGCTTCAACACCACTCCATAATGTCTCCTAAGACCTAAGTGGCTCCTCTGGAGTCCTGCTCAGTGGAGAGCCAGGGGGATCTCCCATACCCTCTCTCAGTCTTGAGGCAAACGGTAAGTACTAACTTTCCTTAAGAAGAATGTCAAGCCCACCGCCATCGCTCTTTGCTGCTGTCAGAGAGAAGCAGTATTTTTCTCACCCATCTCAGGTTCGTGGCTGAGACCTTCATAGTAAAATACAGATTAGTAAGGGAAAAGAACAACACATTGACTTAATATAAATTTTACAGGCATGGCAGCCTTCACAAATCAAGACTCCAAAGGAACAGGGCAATCTGTGTGTTTCTTCTTGAGTCTGAGGGAGAAGACAGAGTCGTGCAGAAGTAGGATTAGACAAAGTGGGATGTGAGTTAACTGTAATAACCTGGGGGAGCTTGGCAAGGCCTGTTTGCTTAGAGTCTTTGTATTAGTGCATTCTAGCACCGCTATTAAAAAAAAAAAAATACCTGAGACTGGGTAAATGTGTAAAGGAAAGAAGTTTAACGGGCTCATGGTTCTGCCGGCTATGTGGGAAGCAAACTGGCTTCTGCTACTGCAGAGGCCTCAGGAAACTTAAAGTCATGGTGAAACATGAAAGGAAAACATGCACATCTTCCATGGCCAGGTCAGGAGGAAGAGAGAGAAGGGCAGGTGCCACATGCTTTTAAATCACTAGATTTCATGAGAACTCACTATTGTCACCAAGGGGGGTGGTGCTGAAGCATTAGAGACAACCTTCATGTTCCAATAACCTCCCACCAGCCCCTACATCCAGCATGGAGGATTATAATTTACCTGAGATTTGGGTGGGAACACACACACACACACACACACACACACACACACACACACACATACTCACACAGACATGTACTTTTATCATTATCCCATCTATATCTTTCAAATGTTTTGTTACTGTTCAAGGCCAGATGGCCACACTGTTTTTTCATATCCAGGCAAAAAACATTACACATGTAACTACAACACAAGGCCACATATTGGAAGCACGATGTTTTAGGAGGCAATGGTGACAAAATGTCTGAGGTCCTTGAGCCCCTCAGAGACCTATTCTAGAAAATATCAATTAATGAATGTGAACGTTGATTACAATTCATTATTCGATGCTAATGAACAAAAGAGAGTGTCATCATTTATATAACATATAATGTGTTCAGATAACTTTAATAATATACATAACCTTTCTAACAGAATGGTATTTAATGTCTCTTAAATTGTAGCTATGTCATTAATAACTGTCATTTTTGAAGTAAGCGAAAGATAAAGGACATAGAGAAAAAATTATTAGCAAAAGCAACAAAAAGAATATTTGAAATCTTGACCTTCCATTTCCTCCAAACCAGTGGAACTCATAATGAATGTTAAGGGAAAATAGTAATATATTTTCTTCCACATTTTCTATCTGTCAGACACTAATACTTATTTTTCCTCAACGACATGAACAGTTCACTGAATGACAGCAAAGTCAAACCTTACAAATATAACTTAAAAGTAAGGGGAAGCCTGTTCTTAGAAGAAGCATGGTTTAGATGGCCTTCTGTGTCTAGAAATGCTACTGCCTTTGCTATTTCTAACCACAGGTTGACATTGTTATTTTAAACACAAAGCTGGAGGAGACCACAGTGGTAGGCATAATATTTTCAATGTTCTGCAGCTGCATTCATAAACTGAACTCTTTGAAGTAAAAAATTAATAGTTGAACGATACACCTCAGAGTGCCCGTCCAAAGGTGACCAGAGCCTGCTAACTTGGTAGTTTTAAAATGTGAACATTTCCAGAGATGGGAACATGTGGGTGCTGAGAACATCCCCATCTGGGGTCTATTTCTCCTGCCATCCATCCACAAGTAATCTTTGAAGTAAAAAAAAAACCTTTGAGGGAAATGGTTCCAGGATAATAGATTGGAGGTACTCTTGGCAAATTGCTCTAAAAATAAAAATAAAAATAAAAAGCAAAAGATTGTGAATCACAACTTTATTGTAACTTAAATGCAGCATTTTCCCCATGAAAACTCTAAAAGACTCTCTATAGAGAGAGATAATAGATATATACATGCAGAAAAAAAATATGTATATTACACATGTAGGTATATTATCTCAACAAGAGCAAGTTAATCCTCATGAATAAGGTATCAGTTTTGAAAGTATTTCTGGAAAAAAAAAAAAAAAAAACAGAGGAAAGAGTAAGTGCTATAGCTTGGGTGTAGTCTGGGTGGAGTTACAAATAGAGGAATAATTTAATGACAATGACAGGATTAACAATCAAGTTGGCTGAAGTTTCACAATTTCTTCCCACCAGGCCACACATACACAAATTACCAAAAGGCTAGCTGGGCAACACACAGGTCTAAGAAGGTCATTCCACTGCTTAAAATCCTAAGTTAGCTCCCCATAGCCTACAGAACAGAGGTAGAGGCATTTGGCATGGCAGACAAAATCTATTTGAGGCTGGGTACAGTGGCTCACACCTGTAATCCCAGCACTTTGGGAGGTGGAGGCAGGCGAAATCGCCTGAGGTCAGGAGTTCAAGACCAGCCTGACCAACATGGTGAAAACCCATCTCTACTAAATTAAAAAGAAAAAATTACCCAGATGTGGTGTGTACATACATGCCTGTAATCCCAGCTGCTTGAGAGGCCAAAGCAGGAGAATTACTTGAACATGGGAGGCAGAAGTTGCAGTGAGCAGAGATCACACCATTGCACTCCAGCCTGGGCAATAAGAGCAAAACTCCATCCAATAAAAAAACAAACAAAACAAAAACCAAAATCTATTTGAGATTGTACAGTGCCTTAAAAAAAAAAAAAAAAAAAAAACTCATTTCCTCATGTATCCTGCCTCCCCCTCCACACACACATGGCGCACGCACACAGACACACACACACACTCTCACAGGCTCACATACATCTCACTCCAATCAAGCTGAACAGCTTGCAGTTGGGCCTTTGCACGTGCTGTTTTCTCTAGCTCAAGGGTCAGCAAACTTCTATGTAAAGGACAAATAGCCAATATTTTCAGCTCTTGAACGATAAAGGTTCTGTTGCACTACTCTTGTTGGACATAAGTGAATACACATGGCTGTGTACGAGTAAAACTTCGTCGATCCTGAAATTCAAATTTCAGATAATTTTCATGTGTCATGACATATTTTTCTCCCTCTCACAACCATTTAAATATGTAAGACCATATTTAGATCCTAGTCACACAGAAACAGGCAGCAGCAGCGGTCCTGATTTGGCCCACAGGCCACACTTGGCCAGCCCTGCTTCAGTCCTGCAATCTTAGCACGTTTATCTCCAACCTGCTCTCTAAGGTAGTCTCTGGAGCCTTCCATGCCGAAGCATAGTGTTGCCATAGGCTCTTTTAACACAGCTCTCTAAAACCATTTGTTTCAGTATTTTAAATATTTTTTACTATCTTTCCTCCCAACCAGGCTCTGAGTTCTTTCTCAGCAGGAAAAGTCTTTTGTAATTTTGTATCCCTTCAAGCTCTCAACATGTGGCAAATAAATAAGTAATAATGGAAAGTCAGAGGATGGTCATGTCTATACTCCTTCTTTCTCTTCTCCTGCAAAATATTTCTTATGAGTCATTCCTCTGTGGATAAAAGGTATGTGGTACAGTGGTGCAGGGAGACAGTCTGCTTGGGAAATCCAAGCCCTGCCAATGTCAAGCCCAGGTCTTTGTCAATAATAATTGCTCATGTAGCCTGGATCAGGGTGTGGCTGATGGAATGCATCCCACAAATATTCTGCAGCTGCTGGGTATCAGGATGGTGGCTGGGAATGGGACAAAGAGCTTCCTTACCCTCAGGAAGGTACAGAGTGGTCAGGAAGAAAGCTTTCAAAAGCCAGTCTGGGGAGAGAGTGAAAAGAAGGAACTACAGGAGCACAGAGAGGAGGAAGCTGTTCCATGGGAGATAAAGAAGTGAGGCAAGGATCCCTAGCGGGGTGGTCTGCATGGCAAGACCTAAAGGAAAACTGGAGTTGGCTAGGTAAAACAGAGAGAGACAGAGAAAGGGTAATGGTATGGTTTGGCTCTGTGTTCCCACCCAAATCTCATCTCTAGTTGTAATCCTCACACGTCAAGGGAGGGAGGTGATTAGATCATGGGGGCAGCTTCCCCTATGCTGTTCTCTTGATTGTGAGTTCTAACAAGATTTGATGGTTTTATAAGGTGCCCTTCCCCCTTAGCTCACACTTCTCTCTTGCCTGCTGCTGTGTAAGAAAGGCCTGCTTCCCCTTCTGCCATGATTGTAAGTTTCCTGAACCCTCCCCCAACCATGCAGAACTGTGAGTCAATTAAACCTTCTTTCTTTATAAATTACCCAGTCTCAGGTATGTCTTTATATCAGTGAAAATAGACTAATACAGGTGTCTAAGCAGAAGGAACAGCTTGGAGAAAGACTCAGAGGTAGAAGAGCCAGAGAGGAAGAAGGTTGCTCAGCCACCCCTTCTAATACCATTTACATTGGGCCATATAAAAGGTGTTGTCGGGGAACTACCTGTTGTCTGGCCTGAGTAAGCCTTCATCGCCTGCAAAAGGAGAGCAGTGAGTTAAATATTGTGTATGGTCATTCCTGAATACATTCTTTTTAGATGCTGCCCCTATTATTTCAGGGTTCTTAGTGTTTTTTGTTTAATGAGATGTCCTGTGGGTTTGAACCCTGGTAGCCTTTCATTTGAGTTTCCTTCTCCCTCCCTTAGTTTACTAAGCACCTTAAGGTGTTTTGTTTTGTTTTGTAGAAGTTTTTGGACTCTACATACCTACAAGATTTTATTCATTCAAGCAATACCTACTAAGCATCTTTTATATGCCTGCAATGCTCTACATGCCTGGAATACAACAGAATAAAACAGACATGATCCCTTCACTGAGGAGTCTTTCATGGGAAAACAGGACTGAGATAAAGTCAGTAATACTCACAAAATAATAAATGAGCTAATGATATACTAGACAGTTTTGAGGAAAGAAGAATGTGAGGCTGAGGGATGCATTTTAGAGAAGAATTTAGGGATGTCCCCATTGTGAAAGACACTTTGAGCATAGATGAAAGGGAGGGAATTAGACGTGGGAATATTTCCAGGAAGTGGGAGTAGTCAATGCAAAAGGCACTGGGCGGGAACAGGTATCATTCTGAAAACTGCAGGTAAGACCACGTGGCAAAGTAGTGAGGAGTCACAGGAAGTGAGCACAGGCATAGGCTGGGGAGGGTCAGATCCTGAAGGGTCCTGTGGAATCCTGTACCCACTGTAGCTTTTATTCCTGTCTCAAGTGAGGAGCTATCACAAGGGTTTGAACAGAAGTGTGACATCATAACCCCAGCTGTGTGTTGGAGGAATAATTTTGGCTGTGGCGTTGCGATGAGATGCTAGGGACAGGAGTAGACATTGGGAGGTGGTGAGGAGTCCCTTGTGGTAATCCAGGTGAAGCATTGTAGGGGCTCAGACCCAGGCAGGAGAAGGACAGGTGCTGAGAAGCTTTTCTGGAGAGCTGTGGAAGCAAAGCCAGCAGTCCTTTCTCACTGACCGAATGCAGCATGTGAGGGAAAGAGAAGAAAGAGTCAAGGATGAATCTAAGATTTTGGCTAGAGCAACTCCAGGGTTGGAGTCGCTACTGCCGAAGATGAAGGAGTCTGCAGGAGAGCACATTTTGGAAGCAGAGCAGAAGTTGGATTTGCTAAGAATTCAGTGTCTCTTCGACTTTTAAGTAAAGACATTAGAGGCAGTTTGAATATGAGTCTGTAATTCCAAAGTGAGTTCTGAGCTGGGGATATAAATGTGCAGATCTTCTGCATATAAACAGCAAGTAGGGCCAGAAGACAGGCTGCGGCCACAGACGGTATAAATGGAGACAGAAGAGAAGAGAGTCTTGAGAACTGACTTCTGAGCCTCTGACATTAAGAGTGATTTATTGTCACTGTTGCTGAACTGATTCACTGGTTAACTCAGGTAAAAAAAAATGCAATATTTCAAGTAATACATTAGATATGTATGTCATAGTCTTTTTTATGTTACCATAAAAGATGTTACCTGTTACGGAGAATATGGTTTGGCTCATCCTACGCTGACAAAAATCAAAACAACCATCTTTCAGCAATGACTATGTATAAAGCAGAAATCACACACACATATTTCAAAAATATACATATATTTCAAAATAATGCAGAAAACTCTACTCAGTTACTCCACCTCTAATGTAAAGCCCAACAAAACAAGAACAAGATACCCAGGTATAAAAACAAAGGCTCAGTCAGATAGGGGCTAACCTGCTGAAATTGATTTGCATTTGATGAACTCCAAAAGCTGAAGACTAGGAAGAGATCAAAGTTCTTTTTGGAACTTTGTCTCAATATAAAAATAGATCATACGGGAATAATCCCAACCTTCGTAGCATCAGGAAAAGAAATTATATAAAACGATTTGCAGGAAACATTTTCCATGCTCAAAGAAGTAAAGCCTGATAGCAATATGAAAACACACACAAACACGACCCACTGACAAAATGTGAGTATTTCAACCTATTATAAAGAAAGGGCATAATTCCAGGGCAGCAGAGAGCACCGGCTGCCTACAACCCAGGCTCAGCTCACCACCTCCTAGATCAACTTCCTTCTTCTCTGGAAACAACACTGCCCTTTCCACTAATGCACAGTGCAGGATGAAAGGGGGAAAGTGTTGTTCTGCTCTAAGGAGGGGGAAGAGGAAGAGAAAAGCTTGACTGTGAGCTCTCTACTCACTCAGAGAAAATTGCATGGTACTTCAGCAGAAATCTTTGAGCAGTACTCAAAGATATAAAAGCAGTATGTTCTGCTAGAATCCTAAACCTTTTGAATGAAAGTCGCCTTGCTTTTTTGCTTTTTTTCTCTTTCTTTTCTTTTCCTTTATTTTTCTTTTAAAGTATACCCCTGCAATTTATTGGAGCTGAAGGTCCAGTTTTGTTTTGTTTTGTTTTCTGACATGTCAGTTTACTTTTTTTTTTTTTTTTTTTTTTTTTTTGAGGGTGATTGAGTGTTGTTATTAGTTAGAATAAAGGCCTAGATAGCAAATTCTCTGGCTCTGTTCCTAGTTCTGTCTATGGTAATGGGGAAACACCATGTCTTGGAGCAAATAAATAAACGCACATAAATTTATCAGTTGGACTTAAACCCTGTAGGAATGCTGCTATCTCCTGAGAGATACCATAATTTCAGTGCATGCAAGGCCAGTTGTGATTTCCAAAATTTAAAAAAATAAATAAATAAATACACTAGTTGTAAGGGAAATCCCCTGAATAGGAGACATTGTGTTCAGTATGGAAATGATTGCTTAAACAACATGTATTTAATCAGCTCCATGACCACTCATAAGCTACAGTATCCTGCAGAATAAATTTCAAAGTTCCATGTTGTATTACTACTTTCACTTCAGTTTTGAAGAAAGAGGTATACCAGTAGATTTTATAATGCCCCCTTATTCAAATGAAATAAAATATTATCCAAAAAATTCCTTGAATGGGTTGCTAATTAACATGTTTTGTTGATAATTTACTTTTAGTGTCAACCTCATACTCGTCTCTGCTTACATTTTCTTACAAATACTATTTTACTGTGTGACTGATGCACACGTATAAAATACGCACTAGGAAAACAGGTACATGTTGCAATTTCTCCCATCCAAGTACTAACCAGGCCCGACCCTGCTTAGCTTACGAGATCAGATGAGATGGGGCCTGTTCAGGGTGGTATGGTCATAGACACATACTGGGTTTCGATTTCAATCGGAAAACAGACAGACAAACAAGACAGGGAGCATGGGAAATCACCTCCAAAATGGAAAGGGATTCTCCTAGGGTGTCTTACTCATTGTCAATTTTAGGAAATTCCCCAAGGGATGCTCCTGAATGTTGAGTCTGTCTAGCTTAAAATGACTCAAGTCAAGTAGCAGCAGTTACCCCAGAATTCTACTTCATAGACTATTTCTCATGCTTGCTGGAATCACAAGAACTGGTTTTTTTCCTTAAGATATGAATGAATATCAGCCAAAATTTAAATTAACCTAATACATTTCTTCCATGGTCTAGCCTGCAACATAAATTTCAAGCATAACTAAGACATTACTTTATCAAATTCCTTAAAAATTGAAAATTAACTGATACTATTTTTAATAAATGTCATGCCACAAATGCAGTCTACATTGTAAATGCTGAAAACAATTTGATTTAAAAGGCATAAACTAGTTTTGGTCTTTCTGCTTAATCCCTTTAGTGTAAAAAATACCCTGTTCCTGACTCACTTCTACATTACATTCAACAAATATCTTGGAAAATAAATTTTAATGACTCCTTTTGTGCCTGTATATTTTTCTTTAATATCTTCTTCTGCATTTTTGAGCAAAGAGAAATTGACAGAGTCAAAGACATGACCTTTAATTTTAAAGGAATTTGCTTTTCTTATAAATCTGCTATCATCATAATCCTAAAAGCACAAAGGGAAGCTAAATTATCTATCCTTTTTTCTTTGACCACAACAACTTCTAAAATTTAACTTTGATTCAGATTAAATGGTAGCTCAGCCAAAAATGTCAAGAGGGTCCTTTTGGAATTGTGCCCTATGTGTGAGTAGCTGGTTCATGTCGTTGAAAAGACAGGACTGAATTGCAGCGTGGGGTTTCTATGTAAAGCAGTAAATAATGATTATAAAATGCTTCGTAAACATTTTTAATGTGACACGTCAATGCTCTACGACAAAAAATAAAATTCTGCAGTAAAGTGCAAGAGGACCCAGTCCTGGCAGAGGTGCTGGCCTTTGGATGAGTAATAGCCACCATTAGTAAAACCTCACAGCTCCTGCGAGAGGGAGGGATTGTGCCATCTTGCCACACTTGTTACCTCCAAATATGGGAAAGTTATTCCTCATTTCCTTTTTTAAAGCTTGTCTACTGATTGAGAACAGCAGTGTGAATACTTGTTCCCTTACACCAGCCCAGTGAGTCACAGCCACAGAAATTACAGGAGTTAAGAAAGTGCATCATCTCCTTCCTTGGAGAACACTGGATGATGATGACTTGGGGTTTGGTCTGGTTCTCAAGCTCACAGTGTACCTCTTTTCCTCAGGGTGTCTTCTCCTGTCTAGTCATTGCTTGTTAACTTGATACTCACTACATGTATTTTCTGGTCTCAGGTTAACGTATTCTGCTATGTCTCATGAAATAACTACCTTTAACGCCACATTGCCTTTCTGAATGAAAGTAGTCATCTATTCTCACAAACATACTCTTAGACCACCATATCTCACCTGAAAAATATTTCTGTTTTTATCAACACTTCATCATTTGTCCCTATCAAAATTACCTCTCATAAATTTTATACAACCAAAGTTGGACTAATTTTTGCTTAATATTCTAGATTTTGTCCTATGGGTAAATTTTAAAATACATTGTTCCTGTATCATTGCCTCTATTTATATAAAGCCTAATATAATTTGTCCTATGATATATTGTACATGATAATGATGATATCTGTCATAAACTTTAAATAAATGGTCGATCCACCCATATCTCATGCTTTTATACTGCATGGTCCCTTACTGTTGCTTATCATTTTTCCATAGAATCAGTGTATCCACTACGCTACTATGTTTCTTATTCAGACTCTGTCCTTATTGGAGTCACTCTGCAATTAATATTCTCATGTAGGTCCTGGGAATGGGAAGGGAGGTAAAAGTGGAGGATGAGGGTAGGTGTATGATTCCTTGGGTGGCACAATATTTTGGTTTTCTGGGTAAATGTTTTAAACACATGCACACACCATGTAGATTTTGATATGCTCCCCATTTTGACTTACTTGTTAATTTTGGTGACATTTACCTAGCATCTCCTATAATCCAGGCTCTGTCCTCCATGCAACTGAACATCATTAGCAGAAATAGGAACTGCTGAGAGGTACAGGCCATAGGTAAAAACCAGTGGAAGGCCCCCTGAGGCCAAGCCCCATAGTTGTCATTTATTTTTATTTCAATGTTTCTCTGCCAATTGTTCAACCTCCCTGAAACTTATTTTCCTAAAGAGAATCCATCTTGGATAAGTCATGTAAACCCTCTGAACTTTCTTTTGTCATTCGTATCTATATAATCAAGGCGTTGACCTGTACAAAAATATTCAAATATGGATTACACAAAGTTGTATTTGCCAAATGCTTTTTTTTTTTTTTCTATCAGGCTAATCAAGCTATATTACCATCTTTAATACTGAGTAGCTAAATTATCGACCTGCCTCTTAAAGCAGTGCCAAGGAGGCAGCAGTGGTGAAACAGGGCCCCCTGCATGTGGCAGAGGGTCGGGCCACCTCCCAGGATCTCCACACAGTCATATTTCCATATATGCTGAAATGTTTTGAACATACACTTAGTGTCTTACCTTCTATTTGCACTGGAAAGGATGAGCTAAATTTTGGTCAGCTCTGAAAAAACTAAAACAAGCAACACTCTTGAATGCTGGGAAGGATTTATAGAATCAGAACCCCCAGGCAAACTGGAAAGGATGTATTAGTCACAGCCACTCTGGACAGCAATTTGGCAATTTTAGAACAGCTGAAAATGCGCATGATCAATGATCATGCCCAATTTCATCTCTAGGGAAACACTCAGAAAATGTACAAGAATGTTTACCGAGGTGTCCTTCAGGAGCCCCAAATTCATAATGAACATCTTAGAAGGCACTATCCAGAAAACATGCGGAATGGGCAAACACTGTCTCACTGCATGATGGTTCAGATGACCAAACTGAGGGGATGTGTGTTTCATCTCAGCCTACAATGTCAAGTGAAGAAATCAAGTGGCAGAATGATCCACAACACATGACACTGAAACACATTTAAGACGATACTGTACATTGCTTATGGATATCAGTGTGCAGATAATATTGGAAAAATTCTCATCAAATCCAAGTTGACTGCTGTTTTGTTCTCAAGAGGAAGGGAGAGGAATAATATTGCAATAGTGATCAAAAGGGGCTTGGCTTTATCTACAGGATTTACTTCCTTTCTCCCTTCTGTCCTTTCGTTAAAAGAATAAACGCCTTTTTTTTCTTTTTGTGTGCCTCTCACAGGAAAAGCACACACATATACCTTTCCGGTGTAGTTTTGAAAAAAATAAAAATAAAAATAAAGAAAGGCAGCAAATATTACATAATATGTTCAGTTTTAAATGTGGGTGGTGAGCATATAGTTGATTGTTATATTATTCTTTGCAATCTCTCTGTGTTTTTCAAATTTCTCCGAATGAAAAAAAAAATCTACTCTAAAAGAGGGCACCAACACTCTGGTCAGTGTCACACTCACACAAACACACACGCACCTACACACTCAGTGCTCCACTGTTCATGAGCCGTGAGATTCGAGGCAGATCGCTTAACCTCTCAAGACCCTGGTGCCTCTCAGGTGTCATGAAGCCTCCCCACCTGAAAGCCAAAGGCTGCACTAGACCATCTTTTGGGAGGCTTCAGTTCTTAGCGCTGTGATATTAGTTTTACTTGCCTCTCCAGAGACAGAAGTTAAAAAGCTCATGGACCTCCCCTAGCTTCATTTGCCATTCAATCCTGGGACCCGTTGCGGTGTGCATCAGATATCCTGGAAACGCAGCCCTGCTCCAAACTGGCTGTGTCGCTGCTGTCATGACTCCTAGCCAAGCTCTTCATGTCGACCTGGGAGGAGCGCTGGGGCCATGGCTGTGTTATGTGAGGACTAAGAAGGGGCCTTTTTCACCAGACACGCACAACCGCAGGCAGTTGGTGGACAGCGGAAAACAGTCGGGGACAAAGGAGAGGTAAAGTCAGCACTGGGGCGGATGGAAACCAGGGAGAGGGAACAGCGAGAGCAAAGGAGCATCCGTGGGACCAGCACAGATGCAGACGTCAGGAAGCGGGGAGGTCGAGCCAGAAAAATCACAGCTCTCTCGACTGACATTCCAGCAAGCGTGTCACCTCTGGATGCGAACACGACAGCTATAATAAAAGGGAGCTTCACCAGTCGGTGTCTGAGCAAAAGAGATAAGAACCGTCCAAAATTCACAGACAGTATTCTTACTGGCACTGACTCTTTCACAAGAGCAAACACCTGCATGCTTTGTGCATCTTGGTGCGATGATATTACCAACTGACCAGCAAATGAGCCCTTCAGCTTCTCTGCCTGTACTTTTCTCATTTTGCTCCAGCACTATGCCTTAAATTTAGGAAAGCAAAATATGCCCCCCATACCTGTGGTACCTAACGTCGTGATTAATTCCAACTGAGAAAACTGGCTCCTTCAGATCCTATGAACAGCTCTAAATGCTTTTCCACCCATTTCACAGAGTAGGGGGAAAACATGGAATAATCGCCTTCTGTTACATGTTTTTTAAAATATCATCCTTTCATATAAATATAAACATCTGCTATTTCATACTTTCTAAAAAGCTAGAGCATCAATCTTTTCCCACTCCACCCAAATAGGTGTGTTGGTTGCAATGGCAATTAAGTCAATATGAATTTTTAATCACCTAAAATAAATTATTAGACTAAGCAAGCATTCAAAGAACTATTTCTTAGCCAGACTTATACCAAGCTCTCTTTAGCAGCAAGCAATGCATGTATAATAAGCAACAGTAAGAACTAGACAGGAGTTATTTCAACAAATCCCAGGTGACCGGCCTCAAGTGACTGTTACAAGTGAGATTTCACAACGTGGGAGCTTTGCTCTGTGAATTGGCTTTTCTAAACTGATTTAAAAATTCTTTTACCAGATGTAGGTTTTAACCACACTTAGATATACCATTTTCATATATATAATTTTTCCCTTAGTTCTCGAATTTCATCATAAAATGGGAAGAGTGATACAGACACTGTTTCTCTATTTGGAATTTAATATGTAAGATAGAGGGTTTTTTTTTCCTTCTGGAAAAATGTGAATCCACATTGTTCCAACAGTTGGAAAACTATTCCTCTCATGCCAAACCTATAACAGGGCAATAAAATGTGTAGCAGTTGGGTGGAGCTCCCCAGATTCCAGAAGTCTGCAAAATTTAGGGGCCCCCAAGCTTAAAAAATAAAATGCCTGTTTATTTTGTTCTTAACACATTTCTAATTTGTTTTTGCAGATTGTTCTTTATTAACAAGAGAAAGCTATTTTTGTATTGTTGCCAAGAGACTTCAGAAACCAACAGCCTGATCAAAATAATAACTTCCTGTAATGAACAGTCTTGCTGGTTCAAATATATTTAATTCTATAATTCTTTTTTTTCTGAAAATGTAAGTGAAGGGCTTTTAGCATTAGTGGTATGACTTGCTGCAGTGGAAATCTGCCCAAAGTCGGCCTGGCCTACTTTCATTGCTATATCAGGCAAGGTAAGAACAATGGTTTTGTCTTTGAAACACTATCGCACTTTTGAAGATACTGACAGATTTATGTATTAGTTCTAAATGCTATTTGCTTGAAGTTTCTTTAAAAATAATAGGCTAACAAAAGCCGTAATACAAAAAAAAAATGACATATTGACAGTATAACAAAATTCACAATCTATTCTAAAGTTTGAAATTTAAATTTTCCTTCATTTTTTTACCCTGAAACTTCACATACATGAAATAGAAAATAAATTACCAGTGACACAAACTATGCTATTATTAATTCTTCTCTCACAATAAAATACATTTCTTGTGGTAAGTTTTCTGCACTAAGTATGCTAGATCTTCTAATATATACCAAGTTAATTTGAAAGGTACAATCATTTATGTATTATAGTTGTAAAGTATATTGTGATGAAGTTCTAAAAATTCTTAAGATAGAATTTTCTCTTTAATATTCAGATAGACTAATGTGTGTTGGTTTACTGTGTATTTCTCTAAGTTTATTTGAAATGTGCTCATCGGCTTTGTATCAGTTGGAGAGGCAGTGCTAGGAGGCAGGAGAAAAAGGCAGAGTATTGAATAGAGTACCTTTCAATGTCAGACGATCAGTTAAAAGCTAAGTCATTGGAAATACATAGTTTGAGGCTGGTGTAATATCAACATGCAATGATATCAGTGAAGGGATTTTATAACCTTAGGAACAGCTCACCTGGAATTACTGAGGCATGGAAAATGTAACAAAGTGACACTTGTTTCTGCACAGACAATCCCTGAACCCTGCCCTCACCACTTCGGTATTGAAGCAAAAAGGAACGTTCCCCCCAAAGTATTTTTAAAATTACAGAAAAGTACTGTCATTAGAGGTTGAAGAAATAATTGAATTTCTTTTTTGATCCAAGAATCCCTTTCATTCAAAGGGTCTTTCTTTTATGAAGTCAATGAAAATAAATCCTTGGAAACTCGTACACTTTTTTTTTTTTTCTTTTGCAAACTTATTATATGAAAGCACAACTTTATAGTCCAGATTGGACTATGTCTTATCCAAATGTCTGTGAAGTCAGAGCTGATGAATACATCTTCTCACCTCATTTTCTCTAAGAAGGTATTCTGGTCCTAATTCAAAGGGCCATAACAAAAAGTTCTAGCAAATTGTCACTGTTTTTGAGAGTAGTCAGTAGCTCCGCTGAGACCCAGTCTTAAAAGAGCGATTCTCACTGAACCTGAGAGTTTACTCCTGTTCCTGCACTCAGAAAAATGACAATGACCAGGAAATGATGGCACTCTTAAGGCATCAGGTTTGTTCAGTAACTGAAGACACTAAATAACATTTAAAAGGAAAAATTTTTACCATAGGACCACCTTTCTTTTTCCAAAAAGTTTAAAAATTGACTTAACAGGCGTAAGCCATGTCAACTAAAAGAGACATTGAAATCAACAAAACTGAAGAGACTGGCTACTTGCAAACCAAGTGTGTTGAGTTCCTTACCCTGCATCATACATTAATTACAGGCGGATTGAAGAGTTTATCATATTTTTTAAATATTTATCATTTAATTTTTTAAATTAAAAAGCTGTTAAGATATAATTTAATATTTTTCTGACCTGTATTGTAAAAAGGGGAAACTTCCTGAGCACAAAGGCGATGGAAAAAATTAAGATTTCTTGACATTTTAAAATAAATTTCAAAAAGATCACCAGCAAAATTAAAAGATGAACAAACTAGAAACTACATGCACAATAAATATTCATAAATTCATTATGTATAAATGAGTTAATATTTTGAATTTTTACAGAACATTTATAAATCTTTAAAAAGAATCATAAGACCTCACATGGAAAAACTGGCAAAATTACAAGCATGAAAGTTACAAAGGAGAAATGCAAATGAATGATAAACAAATGTAAGCAAATGTTCAACTAACGAAGATGGAAGAAATAGGAAGTAAATTGCAATGCATTCTTTAACCCGCAAATAAGCGAAGAGTTTGTTTGCATAATGACACCAAGCAATACTGGTGAATATTTACTGAAAAGTATATGTTATGGCATTATTAGATAGAATGCACATTAGTAGCGTCCAAGTTATTTAATAAATGGTTTAGTATGGGCCTGACCAATCAGAATGGACAGAGGCCACAGAGGTGCAGTGAAGGTCCCAGAGCTCTTGATATGATTCAGTTCCTTGCCATGGAGAAGTCTGATAATCGCCAGAAAGAAACAGGATGGCCTGGGACACTGGAGGAGAGGCTTGTCCAGCAGCTATTTACACACTGATAGAGAAGAATTTTGATTTTTGACAATAAATATGGCCATTTCAGTGTGTAATGGTGGGAAATCAGTTCAAGAATTCTTTTATTTAAATAAATAAATTGCAAAAACTATAAACACAAAATGATGGTTTTACCCTTTGACCTAGTAATTCCAATGCTGTGCATCTAATTTAGAAAAGTTGACAGAGATTTAAGAAAATAGATTGATCATGCAATAATAATGACATTATGATAATTGCTTGATTTATGATGCACTTACTATGCCAGGTGTTCTAAGTGACAAACAGATCAGATCTTTTAATCCCAGCAGGAATCCTGCCACATTGCTATCCCTACTTTAGAGATGAGGAAACTGAGGCATGAAAATGAAAGCGGTCATACAATTAATGAGTGAAAGAGCTAGAATTCATTGACCTTGAAGTCTGCGTTTACCCACTAGTGAGGAGGTTCATACCATAATGCAATGTCGTATGTGAATTAGCAGGCTTTATAGCTTCTTAAATCAAACATGATAATAATTAGTCTATCTAAATTATATCGAGTCCACTTAAATTTTCCTTACCTGGCCACATTTGCTAATGTTACCTCCTACTCACATTATGTTTATACCATTCTCACACATTGTCTCACAGCTATTGTCTGTTAGAAAACATTATACTTTAGCTATAAATTGTGATGTGGTTATGATTCAAATTGGCTGCCTGCAGTAATGCATTTCTTCTTGTTCCAGAGAAAATAGTAAATGTACTACTATTAGATTCACAATGAAAGACATCAGAATTCATAATGAAAGGCATCCGATTCACTAAAAGCAATAGCATAGGCACCACTATACTTTTAAAAAAAGTTTTACATATGTCATTTTGTTTGAAGCTACATTCACAGACTTGGCATTTCCTTTTCACCCAACATTTGTATCACACTGTACCATCCCTGCATAGAGATAGGTAGGTACTCTGGCCCTTTATCTGTTCACTCATTTGTTTAGAAACCCCAACCATGACAGTGATAAAGTCTAAAATCAGGTGGTTTCCCTATACCCTAGCATATGATACATGGTTTTCACTGAGATGGTCAATATGGTCAGTAACCTCCAGGTCACTAAATCAAACGGGCTCTTTTCAGTGTTTCAATGTTGTGAACCACTCACTGATTGAAAACACATTTCTCGGCCGGGCGCGGTGGCTCAAGCCTGTAATCCCAGCACTTTGGGAGGCCGAAGCGGGTGGATCACGAGGTCGAGAGATCGAGACCATCCTGGTCAACACGGTGAAACCCCGTCTCTACTAAAAATACAAAAAATTAGCTGGGCATGGTGGCGCGTGCCTGTAATCCCAGCTACTCAGGAGGCTGAGGCAGGAGAATTGCCTGAACCCAGGAGGTGGAGGTTGCGGTGAGCCGAGATCGCGCCATTGCACTCTAGCCTGGGTAACAAGAGCGAAACTCCGTCTCAAAAAAAAAAAAAAAAAAACACCTTTCTCCTTTGTATTCTAAATAACCCTCCCCTCCCCCTCAGCTCTATCCTCTCTGACCATTCTTCCTTACTTTCCTTTTCCTTTACCGGCCTATTTTCTTCAACACAGACTTTAGATGCTGAAGGGCAATTCTTGGCCCGGCCCCTTCTCTTCTCATCCTGTCCTTTAACCCAGGCACCTTGAGCGGCACATTTCCCTTGCCATTTGGACCTTGAGTCCCCGATTTCCAGCTCCAGCTGGTTATACCTCAGAGCCCCACTTCGTATCACTACTCACATGTTTTTTCAAAGGCACCAGGTCCCAACTCAACTGACTTCTCTCAGACCCGATACGTCACCACTATGCCTTCTACAAGGCACTGCTATCCCTCCAGACACGTGGGCCAAAGCCTCTACCACCTCCCTCTGCCACACAAACTTACCTACAAACAAACATGCAAGCAATGAAACCTTTACCTCCAAAAGAGCTCGAAGTTTCTGTCCATCTCCGCCGCTGGTCCCGGCCCAGGTGTTGGATGTCCTTAATGCACTCTTAATGCCTTTAACCACCATTCACGCCACCTGTTAGTTCACTCACACCACTGCTATTCCCAGAACACCTGTGTGGCTAAGGTGGCCTCCACCCGCTTCGTGATCCGGCCCTGCTTCCATCTGCCAGCTCACCTCTCGCCCCTGTCCTCTTTGGTCCCTGAGTCTCGGCCACGCTGTCCTTCATTCCGTTTCCAGGGCACCAGATTCCCTTCGGCCTGAAGGAGGCCTTGAGCACACAGCCGCTTCTTCCCCGAAAGCTTTTACCCTCCCCCCACCCCACCTCCAGGCCAGCCTTGCTCCTGGGTGCCTTTCAGCTCAAACGTCATCACCACGTAAGAGACCTCCCTGGTCTAGATGGTCGTGTTATGCTCTCTTAGATGCCCTGGCATTTTCCTCCAGAGGACTTAAGAGTCTGCACTACACATTCATGGGAACATTTCCAGTTTTATTTCCCACTGGATTGTGAACGCCACATCCGCAGTGATCATTGCCACATTCCCAGGACTAGTAGAGTACATGGCATAGAGCACACATGGATACACACTTGTGGAAAGAATACTCGATGCTTGGAAAGGCAAATTCAGTGAGCTTAAGGTTTCTTTCCAAATCTTACTCCCTTTGCTGACACTGAGCAGTTTGTCCCAGTTACAGTGGCCTATTGCAAGTCCCCAATATGAAGCGGCAGAGGCCGCCATGACCTGCAGCCCTCAGCACACCTGGGTGGGCCCCCAGTTCTCAATCTCACCAGCCGCTGGCTCCTGTCTGGCTCTCAACCCTCTAGGCCTTTGCCACCCAGCTCTCTCCTGCTGCCCTTGGCCCCAAACATGCTGGATCTTCTTGGCAATCACCCTAACCTGGATGGAGTCCACACTGACTACCTCATCTCAGAGGGCAGCCGACAGCCAGCTTGGCTTGTCTTCCCCAGACGGAGTCCATCCAGAATGTCCTGTGCGCTCAGCAGCCCAGCCCCTGACTTCCCAGCATTGCCTCAGGGTTGAGCTATGATGGGTTTCAAGAGTTGGTGGCATTCCTATTTTACTAATAAATTCCAAAAGAAATTTTTCAATCTAAGATGACTTTAATGATTTAGCTGACTCTCTTCTTGGTTTTAGGGGAAAATGCAGACAATACTATTTCTGTATTAAACTATGTCCTACAGCAGAGTTCATGGTTTTACACCACTTGGATAATTCATGAATATTTGTTTTTAGCAGTGGCCATTTCTTTTTAAATCTGAAATATATACATATGTCTCACATGTTATCATATAAATCACATATATGTGTATATATATTTTAAATGCTATACATATATACATGTATAAATATCTGGAAAATTGTTTTGCTATTTGGAAAATAAAATTATTTTCCAAATTGTAAGCCAAAATTTTTTTCACAATTGAAACCATAATTCAGTTTTTCTGAATGTTTATGATTGCAAAAATTTGTAGCAAGTCTCTTCAAATTAATCTTGGTCTTGTTTTATTCTCTGCCTTCACAGAGCTAATGCAACTAATAATTCCATAATGTGCAGAGGTCCCCTATGGGGAGTACATTAGAAGAGTTAGCTTCTGTGTTTAAAAAAAAAAAAAAAAAAAAAAAAAAGTGGTTCATCAAGAAAGTCTCATCTGATATCCCCTGTGGGAATTTCCCTCATGAGAACTACTTAGTCCATTAATACACCCTTGAGAAAATGATACAAGAAACTCATGTCAATCTTATTCCACAGATTTTACAAAATGTTTCCCAGGCTAGTTGTGTGTTTGTAGATGAAAAAACTCAGGGCCACAAACCTGGTTTTTCCTCTTCCTTTGAGCCGATGAATTTCGCAGTTGTTCCTGAGCAAAGTGGAACTGTGTTGAAATAGACAGTGAAGAAGAGACGCCTCATTTAATCTCAGCCTCTTCCCATTTACTCTTTACTCAGCACCATCCAGAACGTTTCCATACCCAAAATCTCGTTGGGAAAGTGCCCAGAAGACTAATTGGCAGGAGTCAGTGGGGTGTGGACCTCCAGGGAGCGTTATGAATGCGGGCTCTGCATCAGACTGAGGAGAGGACATTCAAAACCCAGGGAGAGAGAGCACCATGTCCTCGAAGTGAGAGCCGTACTGAACAGGGGTAAAGATGACTGAAGCGTGGTGATGATGGTGACGGCAGCTCACCTGAGTGTTTACTGTACATCAGGCACCCAAGGACTCGATGCGGACTGATACACTTCGGTCCCAGCAGCCCTGTGCATAGGAAGTACTATTATTAGCCCCATTTTTACAAATGAGGAGACATAGGCCCTAAATACTAAGTAACTCGCAAACACTGAGGGCACAGAGCCCCAGCTCCTAAGCAGTCACGGAGCATGGACGCTCACCTTCCATCCCAGTGTCAGCTGTGTGGAGCCTGCTCAGCTCCATTAAGTGTGTGATTTGTGCAAGGACCTCCTAGTTCCCTCCAGGAAGCCCTCAAATTACCCCGGTGTTGTCTCTGAAGAAAAAAGCACCAGGTCGTAGCAGGACCTTGATGAGACTTGAAAGCAGCTTCAAAAATGGCCTCGCTCTTCCTGAACACCCATTTCTTGCCTTAAACAAGAAAATAAAAGCCAGTGTATGATAAAAGTATATGTGTTCAACTATCAAAATCCCTACTTCTTAAAGAAGTGTATAGATATGTACATCTCTGTACAAGTATCTCTATACACATGTCATGTATTTGTTTGGCAAGCATTTACTGGATACATACTATGTGCCTGGCCAATGCTAAATGCGACGCAAAGAATATCATCTCTGGTAGCTGATCACAGGGATTTTCTAATCTACTGCAGGACTCGGGTAAGTTAACTAGCCTTTATAGTATTATACACTGTGCGGATATGTCATGCGCAGAGCACCAGGCAAGGATGGAGAAGCTCCTAGTCTAGACAAGGAAGATCAGGGAAAGCTTTTCAGGGAAGAAGGATAAGGACTGGGATAGGGAGAGGAACATCAGGAGTTCACAAAGGTCTGGGAAGGGTGTTCCAGAAAAAAAGAAAGCATTCTTAGATGACAGGGAGGGTCTGGCTTTCCATAGCGATTCTGCGTGGTAGGAGAGTAGACTAGGAAGAAAGAACCCTGGAGGAAGACGGCTGGCGGTAGCCCGGTGAGGTTAGCAGAGCCAGGCGTTTGGGCATTCCTGAAGTCCATGAGGAAGTCACTGAGAAGAAGGAGGGGAAACTTTTGAGCAAAGACACTGGGCAAATCGTATCAGAAATAAATATGCAAATGATAGTCCTCCAGAATTTTTAAAGTGGCTTATGCACGTGCAAAGGATAGCTTTTGTATGTGTACAGTAATCCCTGATATTCAAAGCCCACATGAAATTCTTCCAGGCACATAACAGGTACTCCTCGAGTTAGTAAATTTCTAGACTTCTAAGACACTCGTGAAATATTCTGCAAGTCCAGTGTTTCCTAATACTTCAAGAAAGCAGATTCTGTAAACTGCTCATTGATGAGAAGCAGTAAAAACTAAAATTGTTGGCCAGGAATTTATATGAGTTGCCATTTCAGAGACTCTATGTTTTTCTGTACCCTGTGCCAGAAACTCATTTTTAATATCTTCCTACCAAAGAGGAAAAAATAGAAACCTGAAATAATAGTCACATTTATGGGGAACTGCTCTGTCAGCAACCCAGGCCTTTCCTACCATCCCTATCAACAGATGGGCACGAAATGGGTTTGTTTTCCCTCAAATAACTTGAAAGCTCTGTGTTCCCTCCCTGTTTTTGTGCAGGGGTGTATTGGCATTCACAGGCATTCAGGTTTGGGGAGTAGATTTAATCTTCCTTCCTCCAGTAACTCTCCCAAAGACTTGCTTTCTGCCCACTTCAGAAAATTCCCATCGTTCCCAGCAGCTCAAGTTCGTAAATGTCTAATTTACCTGTGAGTATCAGGAGCATTTATGTAATGATGCTTTTAAGATTTTCATCTTTCTTCCACATGATCTTAATCCAGAAAACTGTAAATTGTTTAGACTAAGAACTTCAACATAAGCTGCTTCCAACATAAAAGCTGAGATGCAGCAAGCAAGAATTCAGCATTTTTTTTTTATGTCTGGTCTTTCTATTCAGAGACATAAAACAACTTGAAAAAATTTTATTAAATAAAAGCGATGTAATCACTTCAGACGACATAACATAATACACATCAAAGATACACACAAATGAGACACGGACTGCTGTCGTGGATCGACATGAAAGCATGCACACTTGCATTTGGATTTTGCTTTCCATGCACAGGCTATATACAACCGATTTGCTTATTTGAGTCAGATGTGGCTTTTGGCAAACGACTGTTACGTTTTAGGTGGCCCTTTAACAAAAAATAAGAAAGCATTCGCCTTTTGTATGCTGAGAGGGATTCCATTTAAATAAGGGTCAACTGTTATTTTTTCCTTGTAAAAAATATTCCTAGCCCCTTACAATGCCCGAAGCCTTAACTTTTATACAGATCTCTCACCTGTTTGCAGAGAGGGAGGTGAACAGACTGATTCAGGCTGCCTTTGCAAAGTGCAATTGTATACAGACAGTCATGGATCTGAGCTTGGGAAGGAGTTCATACTCTCCTTGAGAAGACTGTTCAACTTCAAGAGTTATGGGCTACTCATCACTACTGGCCAGTCCCCTAGAAGAGTGAAGTTATGGAATAGTTCCTTTGAAACATCCCGGCATACCAGCCTACCCCCCTGGAATGTGTACTACCTCATTATCAAATTTCCAGGGGAAGAACCCTTGAGAATTGCATTCCAAGGCAATGAGGCTTAACCAAAATTCTGTCACAGCTGATGCTTTCCACAATGCCTAGAGATCAAAGCCAGGGGACATGGGCCAGGGCAGCAGGTGGATGTGTGCCTCGGTGCAAGGTATGGGAAGAAGCAGGCTGCCGAGCCACAGAGCGACAGGTGTGGCTTCCAGGTGGGATCAAAGAGTCATTTGGATGTGATTTCCAAAAAATGAGTTGGCCCATTTGTGAGAGTCACACTGCAGTGCCTCAAAGCCACAACTTAATTATAATTTACCAGGAATATTTTATTAGGGACGTAGGAGGCAAATGAGTGAGCTCCTAATTGCACCCTGTCTGGCTTGAACATTAGGCCAGCACCCTTTCTCATAGGATACCCCTTTGAGATAACTCATCTGGGTTGACTCCTTTTAAATGAACATTTCTTGTGGTGATTCTAACCCTTGCACATCAGAAAGGATGTGACAGAAACTAGGAGAAAAACGATTTGTTAAATTATGCTTCATCCTACAGCATGTATATCAAGGAGAAAGGGTTATACAAGCAAACAATTGTGGGTTGTTTTATGTTTCAGTGAAAGAAGAGAAGACATAAGAATGCCACAAAAGACCCTGGGGTTCAAAATATTTAGAAACTTTCTTTACTCTCCAAACAAAGCCAGAATGGTAAAGGGAGGTGCAGAAATTAGAAACAGCATCATGGGAGAACTGGCTGACACACAAAGAGACAATTGCAATTTAATACCCGTATTCTTTTAGGTGTCTGAGACCCAGAAAGGGAGGGCTGTGTCCTGAGAGCATAAAACATAATTTATCTGCCTCCCAGAGTTGAAAGGTTCCCAGATGGTGCCAAGAGCAGATTCCAGAAATCAGTGACGTTTCAGGAAGAAATCATTGTTTTGGTAAGGTGTTGCCTGTATCCCGTCCTCAACTTAGTGCCAAACAGAAGTGAGGCAAATCAAACAAGAGAAAAACTACTGAAGTGTTGGAATGCTTGATTCCAACAGCTAGACAGCTCGTCTGTTATCAAGCATTTTGTGTGGCGTGGAACAGTATCAGCAAGGATGCAAAAGGTGTGGGCCCAAACCTGAGGATGTTCTTGGGGAAACTTTGCTAAGTAGCTTCTATGTGTCAGGCTCTCCGGTAGGTACCAACGACACATGGAATACACTCTGAACCCCTGCCCGTGAGGGGCTTTCACCGCAGAAGAGCCCTTAGCGGAGAGCCCTTAACCTGCTATCAAGTTAAATGACAGAAAAGGGCCGGGCGTGGTGGCTCATGCCTGTAATCCCAGCACTTTGGAAGACCAAGGTGGGCGGATTATCTGAGGTCAGGAGTTCAAGACCAGCCTGGC
Source organism: Saimiri boliviensis (assembly GCF_048565385.1). Taxonomy (NCBI): domain Eukaryota; kingdom Metazoa; phylum Chordata; class Mammalia; order Primates; family Cebidae; genus Saimiri; species Saimiri boliviensis. Next base: position 7,706,524 of record NC_133464.1, on the reverse strand, counting down.
TAACGTGGTGAAACCCAATCTGTATTTAAAAATACAAAAATTAGCCAGGCATGGTGGTGGGAGTCTGTAATCCCAGCTACTCGGGAGGCTGAGACAGAAGAATCGCTTGAGTCCAAGAGACAGAAAGTTGCAGTGAGCCAAGATTGTGCCATTGCACTCCAGCATGGCTGACAGAGTGAGACTCTGTCTCAAAAATAAATAAAGAGGTAAAATTGAAAAGATGCTGTAGAGGGGAACAAATAACAGTTGTGTTTTAAAAGAAAAAGGCACCAAGAAGGGAAAGGTTCACGATACCATTGATCAGAAATAGAAAGATGCATGAGCAAAAGAAAAGCTCCCCCGGCAGGGAAATGGGCTGGATTACACCTGCTGTTCCTCTGCTTGGAATATCCCCCCAGATCTTGCACAGCAGTTTCCTGTCTAAAGACTCAGGTCTCTGCTGAAATGACCCTTCCCAGGGAGCCATCGCTGGGCCACCCTGCTTAAATAGCTGCCCACTCACATCCTTCTCTAAACTTCACCCTGCTTCATTTTCTTCATGGTGTTTGTCACTCTGGGAATCTGAGATTTTTTAAAAAATAACGATTTTTGTTATTTGTTCATTGTCGTTTCTACTGGTGTAGATCCATGAGGAAAGACACTTGGCTTTTTCTACCTCAGTATTTCCAACATCCAATAAATGCTGGAATAATTAATAAAGAAATCAGCCATATTCTATTCGTCTTGTTTTAGCAGACCATTTGCTTCAGTCACAGAAAAATAGAACAGTATTACTTGGCAGTAATAGAAGAGGGCTTCAATGCTAGCATTCTGAGCAAGTATTATCTCTGTCCAACATACGTATCACAAGCACCACACGTGTTCCGAGATTTAACTCCAAACTGAAAGCTCCAAATTTCAGGAGACTGCCAGCCCCCTAGATTTTTCCACCTACTTCCTCTATCACCAGACACCTTCACTGAGAAAATCACTGTCTGAACAGCTTTATTGTCAATATTTTATTTTTAAAACTGAATATAATCTTAGGGAAATAAAAAGCTTCTCTTTGCACAGTCTTGAAAAGCTCATTGCATTCTAAGGTGATTTCACTGTGTGCTGGACGTCGCCTGAAGAATGGAAACCAAAAGATTCAAATTCAAGTTCTGCCTGGATTATCTTTGATCTAATGCTGAATAAATGTCTCTCTGTGTCAGTTTCCCTAGCTGTAAAATTAGGGTTATAATGACTTCCCTCCCCTATCTCAAAGAGATGCGAAAGGATTAAAAACGATCACCTTTTTAATTAGTTTAGAACACTCTGCAATGTTAAGGAAGGTGTGACGTTCACACTGAATTGTATTCATCTGAACTTCCCAGAATACTGTGATGAAAAAAACGCAGCCAGAGAATTTTCTGTGTGATGGATGGGGCTGGGGAGAATCAATGGTAATAGTATACACATTGGACTTGGCAGGGATTTTCCTTCTAAGGAAGTTAAGTATTTTATAAATATTATCTCTTTCATCCCTTTAAACTTCCTGTGATGTGGCATTTATTACTCTCCGCTTCCAGATGGACAACTAACCACAGAGAAATGTATGATCTTTCCAAAGGCACATGAGTGTCTGTGAGCTCAGTAAAAGGGGATTTGATTGATTGATTCACTCATTCATTTGCTCGCTCACTCATTCATTCCACAGGAAATGCTGAGAATCCATTTTGTGTCAGGCACTGCCCTCAGGACTTGGGGACGAGACCTGAATGGATGAAACATGAGGACGAGGCAAAGAGGCCAGCAGAGGCCTCCACTGTAGGGGAGAAGCTGAAAGTGCTCAAATAAAGGAGATCGCACCGCTGTGACAGGCAATAAAAATATCACACGGTCCTCAAACACGGTGACAGTGATGTGTGTAACTTTACAGAGACGCAAATGTGCCTCTATTGACATGGAACCACGTACAGTCTGTACCACACAGCACTATGTAACACACAGATTAAGAAAAGGAGAGAAGGGTGTTCGGGGTGTGTGCCCTTCTGGTAAATACGTATTTATGTGTGTATGCATCAGAAAAAACAAGTCTTAAGCCATTAAAAAGATGTGTCTGAGTATAGAATTATGGATCATTTTCACTTTCTTTTTTATACCCATCTATACTTTCTGAACATGTTTTCAGTAAACATGTATGGAGTTTTTAATGGAAATAGATTACTTTGCTGATTATTAAATAATGTAAGTTTATTGACATATCAAATGGGATAAAACAGAAGTTATTAAAGTATAAAAATATCACATCCAGTAGTTTAACCACACATCCAGTAGTTTAATCCACACATCTGAAAGGAGGGAACGGGCAGAGACATGAAAAAAAAATTATTATAAATAGAAAATAATTATCTGAACTTAACATCAGAGAAGAAGGAATTACTAAATAAAAAGTACAAGTTTTCTCTTACTCTAACTCTCAGAAATAACCAGCATAATTAATGTGATTTATATAAGCCCACAAGTTTTTATTCATATAAGTATATATTTTTAAAATGGGATTATGTCACAAAATACTATACACGTCTTTCCAGGTTCATATGTGTGACTTTATTTAATCTTTTTAACGTTTTTAAGGAACAGACTAAAACACATTGAACCAAATTCTTATTATTGGCTTTTATGTTGTTTCTTTCTTATTTTCATTTTTAAATTTAACTGGCAGGCTGGCATTGTCTACCCAGGCGCATACATTCTTCTGGAACTCATCAGATTTACTTCCTTAAGATAAAAATCCTAGAAGTGGGATTAATGAGTCAAAGAGCATTTAAACCTTATTGATATGCATTGTCAAACAGTCCTCTGAAAAGCTGTTCAAAAGACACATTGCTGCCAACTGCACACAAAGGTGCCTGACTACCACACCCTTTCTGTGTCCAGGATTATCACGCTTTTCATTATTGCTCAGCTGTGTGAAAAAAAAAAGTCTGTTCAAATGTATATACACGTGCATCATTTGATCCCGGCATCCTTTCAGAGGCTTACTGATCGATTCCTTGTGTTTCCTTCAGATCTAGTTATCTACTCATTAATTTTACCCACTTTGCTTACGAAATGTCTTCTTAGTATTGATTTCCACAATATTTTTATATATTAAGAATAGGAAATATTTGCTACTCACAAACCTTGCAAGTAATTCCTGGGAAAAGTGTTTAAAAAAAGGAACATAAGAAATCTTCAAAATTATTGTAAATTGTAATTGTAAAAGTACAATTATTATTCTCAGGCTCGGAATGATATAACACATGTAACTGTAATATAAGTAAGCAGAAGTACATGAAATGGTGATTCTTGCAAAACACATTGAAAATATAAATTATTTTTTGAGAGAAATGTTTAAGAACAAAAATATCACATCCAGTAGTTTAACCACACATCCAGTAGTTTAATCCACACATCTGAAAGGAGGGAATGGGCAGAGACATGAAAAAAAATTTTTATTATAAAAAAATTTATTATTATAAATAGAAAATAATTATCTGAACTTAAGATCAGAGAAGAAGGAATTACTAAACAAAATATTATGAAAGCAAGCACACAAGAAAATTAAAAAGTTTTTCTCCATAAATTAATCTATAAAATCCAATTTAAGTCTAATAATAATCACAATTTAAAAATCTTTTCATCATTTTCTTTTTACAAATGTTGGCAAAGTCTAAAATTTATCTGGAAGAATAACTTTTAATAAAGGTCACTGGAAGGAGCGATTTATTTAAAATCAAATAAAATATAAATGAATATAAATTAAAATCATGTACTATTTATACAGGAATAAGAAATCAATGGAACAGAATAGGTGAGAAACTGACCTACGTGCAAAGGACTGTATTACATGAAAATAGAAATGTTTTAAAACAGATTTCCTGTAAGTGGTATTGGATAATTTGTTACTTATTTGGAAAAATTAAATTTGATTTCTACTTCAAACCATACACAAAACCAAATGTCAAATGGATTAATGAGATGCAGGGTGAAAAATGGAATCCATGTATTAGTGAAAGATACAGGAGTGTTTTTCTTTAGAATCTCAACGTATGAATGAGTTCCTGAGAAAACGCCAAATCCTGAAGCCATTTTTTTAAAAAGATGGAAATGAAATGCACAGTTTGAGATAAGTGTTATTAATATTGGTGACAGATTAAAGATAACAGTAATTATTAGCACTTCTCCTACTGAAAGGCAAATCCTGGAAGGCTTGTTACTACTTTGAAAACTAGAACACTTTAGAGTATGAGATACCAGTTTGTGTGTCTAAGCCCTAAGAGGATGGTAGCTTCCACTTCCTTTAGCTTAGAACTGCCATTGGAAATAAGTTAATACTGTATGCGAAACCAAAGCCACATAAAAAAGTCACTTGCAGATTCCTTGGCCAATAGCCATAAAGGAGCTCACAGCCAACAGACACCATCAAAAGCCAGCCATGGGATTATGCCATCCCAACATGCAGCCCAGTCAAGGCTTCAGACAACTCCAATCCCAGCTGCTGATTACAATGACTCCAGTGAGAATTACTCATGTGAGTCCAGGCAATCCAGAAAACTGTGAAAGGTAATAACCTGTGGTTTGAAACAACTAAATTTTAGAGGATTTAAAAAAAAAATAGGAAAAGTTAAATGGAACACAATTTGGTACCAAGTATGAGATCCTGCAGTAACAAATTCTATGTCACGTGACATTGGCTCAAGACTAACGGACAGAAGATGGAAGAGCCTGAGAAGACTGTTCACGTGGCCTTGAATGAGAGTGAAAACATTTTATTGGAGGCTGGAGAACAGGCAGCCCCTATTACAAAGAAGCAGAAAGTTTGACAACACCATAATCAGCGGTAATATGAAAGATAAAAAATATATCTAACATACTGACGGTTTTGGCTAAGGATATTTCTAATAAGAACATTGAATGTACCAAATACTTTTCTAAACTATTATTATGTATGGAAAAAATAGATAGCTGAGCTCTTTTACTGTTCAATTTTCAAGGTAATTTTCAAGAAAGTCAATCGAAGGCAATATTTACTGGGATCAAAGATTCAACTATTTCTCATTCCCAGTTGCTCCAGAGGAAAAAGGACTCACAAAATAAGAAATAGTCAGAGCAATGTCAAACCCCGAGCATGCTCAGTAGAGCATAGCCTCAGGATAATGATTTTAAGAGTGTGGCGACACAAACTTTAACTGTAGAACATTATGTTAAGAATGTTTTAAGTGTGTACCTAGTAGGGCTTCAAAGAATCTTAAGTTCATTATCTTTAGACCTTCTCTCTTAGCTAATAGGTACTATAGGAATCTTAAGTGCATGCCTCAAGACTCTCTCAGTTAAACAAAAATGCTTCTGAGGAATTTAAGGGTGTTGTTCCACAGTGCCCCAACTCTTGGCTTAAACGAAGAGCCTCCGTGGGTAAGCTGTGAATGTCTTTTAATAAATTATAATACCATCCGAGAGACAAGGAATCTACAAAGTTTTTGAAAGAATTATATCAGCTTGGACTGAAGTGGTCATAGTATAAAATGAAGTGTTTTGCATCCCCGTCCACCCTCCCAAACTACCATGAACAGTAAGAAAGCAGAGGAAACATTCAGATGCTAACAGCTTATATTTTATGGAAAAAGAAAGATGACTTGAAGGAAGAAACTAGAAACCAAGAAACAAAGCCAAGAACCATGAAAAACCCTTCCTAAGAAATAGAGAAACTCAAAGAATTGGCAATGTGTGCCCAGCTGGATTTCGTAATTACTATTGACCAACAACTGCCATGTGTCTTCCACTTCCCTTGTTTTTGAGTGATAATGTCCTTTGTGGTTTTTCTCTGGCCGTCCAACATTGTATGTCAAGTGCCTGAATATAGATAACTTGTCTCTTTGGTTCACAGGTCTTCAAATAGAGAAGACCCACCCTAGAGAAGGTTCATCTACACCTGGCCCTGATTTAGATAAAAAAAAAAAAAAAAAAAAAAACCTTAACCTTAGAACTTGAACTTGAAGCTATAATGGTATGGAACTTCAGGTGGAAGGTGTGTTAGGAAGTAAGGGGAGGGTTAGGGTGCATGCACTTCTGCTGCAACTTGGATGGGACCTTTTGTTTTCATATTCATCATTTTCCTTGAGGGTTTGACTGTGTTGTATACTGGGTATAGTTGATTGGCTTCCTTTCTGGGTGCTTTCAGAGGACTGAGACTCTGTATAGGATCTTTCTTTGTGTTGTGTTCCTGCATTGGGCTTCACATCTTTTACAATGAGCAGATAGTCATGGATTATATTTGAGACTTCAAAATGCGCCCACTTTCTCTCTCACACACACACTGACAACTGTCAGGGCAAGAAGTGTCAACAGCATTCAAGCCTCATGGTATTGAGCAGACTGGCAGTAGTTGAAAAGGAAAACAGAATCAAGGAAAGAATTTTGCAAGCGAGAGACAATTAAAGTTGTCTGAGTGCTGAGCAGGAGGACCCAAAGGAGGCAGGAAAGTGGTAAAGTTGCTGGAGATGATTCAGACGAGGAAGGAACAAGATCTGCAGCCCACGGAGCGATGCTGGTCATGGTGTAATGGTGGGACTGGCTTCAGAAGGAGGTGGGAAAAACCTTCCCAATGGAGTGGCCCAGCCAGCAGAGGCCTGGCAGGTCCAGAAATCAGAAGCTCTGCTTTCTTCTGTTCATCTCGTCCACCTTCTCCAGAACAAAATCAAGCACACTCAGTTAAAACAAGTATACTAGTTGGTATTTACAGATAAGGTTTACCCCAAGTATAGCCGTAACTAAGTACAAAATACCTGATAACTTCCTCCCCTGGGTCCTCTTCATCACCCTCCAGATTGCAGATTGCTGAGATCTCCCTCTCCCCAGACTCCTTGCCTCCTACTTCAGTTCTCCCACTTTCAGGTCTGAACACTGACATCTGCCTTCACCCAGAGCATCCCATGGGAAATGGGGTCTGCTCTGTGAGCAAAGGCAGGCTGCATCCTCTCCTTCTGGATCAGTCTTGTCACCAGTGACAGCTGAAAGCCTCTTGATTTCTTGATATTGGTAACCTATTTCTTAAAACATTAAAACCATGGAGGCAGGACGATCTGATCCCATTTAGGGGAGAAAATGACATATTCATGCTATTATCAGATCTCTGACCTCAAGGAGTAATGAACTGCTCCTTGGTGTGAGGAACTCTGTCCTCTGCCCTGTGCAGCCTGTAACCTCATGACAAAGCCACACCAGCTTTGACTGGTTGCTCGTTTGCTAACCGGGACAATGGCACCAACTTCTATTACATTGTATTTAGTCTCGGTCTGCGTCCAATGTCTTCTGGGAGGGGCTTGCCAGTGCCTCTCATCACGTAATTACCACAAAGCCCTCATGCACTGTGACAAATGTGATTCCTCCCTGGCTACCGCATGGCCTGTTCAGGCAATGACTATTTGAAGGCAGAGGTTCTAGCCCCTAGTTTTATTCCCACAGCTGTCTTCTATTTTAATGCTCCACTTGGCTCTAAAAACCAAACCATGCCCAAAGAATTCCACAAGGTTTTAGTAGAAAGGCAAACTTACTCCCACTCCGGAATTAATGAACCCCTCTTGCTGTCAACTGTAGTTTAATGGATTTCACCATTCTGTGTATTTTCACACCCAGAACAGAAAGTCATACAAAGGTAACTTAATTCAGGAGTGACCTTTGAGTTCCTTGCTTGGCAGTGTTGTAAATCTTGCATGTGGCAGCTTTATTCCTTTATCTGTGATTTCCATAAGAGACTTTGCCTTACGTGTGGCACAGACTTAAATTTGTGGCAAAAATGCTCTCTCTGTCTAAAATGGCTGATAATCACTGAATTCTATCAATGCTGGTGATAATTTATCCCTATTTATTTCCCAAATTTAATATTTTACTAGACTATCTTTCAAAAAGATTGTGTCATCATGGTAAATAAAATGTCAAGCAACAGAAAAAAAAATGACTTCTGTTCTCTTCATTGCAGCATCTTCTTTTGTTACTTTCCCACTGAGGCTGAAACATTACCAAATTTTGGGCTTTTCTGTACTTTTTAATTTTTCTTCCTATTATCTTAAGTCATTTATCCTCGCCTTTACTCCCCATCTTTAAATTAACTGCAAATGCACCATATGAGTTTGAGGTGCAGAAAAAGATCTCCAATGTAGAGCTGGTTAATTTGTATAAGCTTTGCAGTCAGACAAAAATTTATATTAAATAATGAGTTCTAGACCTATCCCAACTTCATTCCCTCTCTTCACATGCCTTACTTATACTTACTGTTTGTTGAGCATCTGGTAAACAGCGATGCGTAAAAGTGAGCAAAGCGTTTTCTCCATTGTTAAAGATGACCACATCTCAGGGAAGAGAGAACCAAGTTTTAAACGAATTACAGTATGTTGATGTAACAGCAATCAGAACAATGCATAAAGTGTTTTGAGAGCAAATGGGAGAGACAAGCAGACTATGCAGCAAATTGTTGCTGCGCCTCCAGTCTCCATTCACTCTTTCTGGAGAATGCATCCCTCTCTGCTTGGAGAGCTGCTCCACCACCCCTGGGAGGTTCACCTCCATCTCCTGCTTTCCCGCCAGAAGAGGTGGGCGTGTGACCCAGAAAAGACCAATCACAATGCCCCATCCTTCTGGCTGCAGTGATGGGTCCAAGCTGAGCACATGACCTAAGGTCTGCCAATCACAATGTCCCATCCTCCCAGCCACTGTGATTGGTCCAGGATGAGCACATGACCTGAGGTGGACCAATCACAAGCTCTCATCTTCCTCGCCAATATGATTGGTCCAGAATGAGCACATGATCCAAGCTGATCAATAAATATGCCTTGAGAATTTTTCCCACAGATGCCAAGAGAGAAAAAATTCTGTGTTGACCAATAAATGCAGATTTTGCTTAGGTTTATTCCAACCAGGATTTTGTTCATTCACAACTGAATTAGTTGCCTAGCAGAGAAGGCATTCTAAAAAGGGAGCAACACCAATGGCAAGAACGTAACACAGTGAAGGCACAGCATCTATGAACAAGAGCCACTGGGGTCCCAACAGCAAGCCATCTTGCCGCCCTGTTTCTTCCATGTTTTGAATGTTTTGAGGCTGCCCTTTAATGCTGTCACTTGCTCTGTAGTCTGCCAGAGCACAGAGGGCAAGTATGTGGTAGCCAAAATGGTAATATACAAAAAAAGTAGGTTGTCAATGCGATGGATTATTCTAACCATTCTGGACAATATTGGAATACCAGATAGAATTGCTTTTTATAAGCTTCTGAAATAAATAAAGATGCCTATGATCAGTTTTTCATCCAATTCATAAGAAATAATACTGTATTAAAAATTATAGTAAACAAAATGAAAATTTTAATAAGGGCTAAAACTAGACATGGTAAAATTTTAATCTCCAAAATTTCACCCAAAATGAAACAGGCTTGGTAGAAGTGACAGGTGTAATGTAAACCTTAAAATTGAATAAAAATGAATTAAAAATGTTAATACTGTGAAATAATGCATTCAGAATTGATACGGTTTGCTTGTGTCCCCACCTAAATCTCATCTTGAATTGTAGCTCCCGTAATTCCCATGTGCTGTGAGAGGGACCCAGTGGGAGATAATTGAATCATGGGGGCAGACTCCCCCATACTCTTCTCCTGGTAGTGAATAAGTCTCACAAAATCTGATGGTTTTATAAGGGGAAACCCCTTTCACTTGGTTCTCATTTTGTCTCTTGCCTGCCCCCATGTAAGACATGCTTTTTGCTTTCCATCATGACTGTGAGGCCTCCCCAGCCACATGGACTTGTGAGTCCTTTAAACTTCTTTTTCTTTACAAATTATCCAGTCTTGGGTGTGTCTGTTATCAGCAGTGTGAAAATGGACTAATAAAAGTATTATGACAGGAAGATGCTTAAATAATAAAATTAAAGTATAAAATTAACACAAAAATAAATTTTTTAGTGACATTATTTCAATACAATTTCAAAATGCTAAATATAATGTATACAATTCAATTGTGCTACATAAGCATTTAGACAAGCAATAATTTGGTTTACTGCATTGAGTAGAGAAAACATTCCCTCAATAGAAATCATCTTGAGGTTAACTCAGTAGGATTAGAACATATTGATTCCACATGTACATCAATTTGGTTGAAGTGCATATTTCAAGGGAAGAAGTTTCAAAAAATGAAGATGTAGGAGGGTATGAAGGATGTGAAGGTTATGAAGGATAAAGCATGTCATGCTAAAGGCTTTGTAGTTTATCCTGAGGACTATCAGGAATCTATGAATCACTTTAAGAATGGGAGGAACTGGCTCAAGTCAGATCCCTTCCTAGCTCTGTGGAGGAATGAGGTCAGAGGCCAGAAGATTAAGGAGAATCTGACCTGTTACTCCAGGAGCAGCATGATGAGTGTCCCAATTTAAGAGAGGTCTAGGGAATGAAGGGAAGGCAAGAGGTACTAGAGATACTATGTCAGTGACTGACAGGACTCCATGACTAACTGGATATTGGGAAGGGGGAGAATGAAAGACACTCTCAGGATCCCAGTTTGTAGATTTGGACACCTTTTGGCGAGAAAGAAAATAGAAGAGTAAGGGTTCCGGTGAGGAAGGTGATGGGTTCTTTGGATGACTGAGTCTGAAGTGAGTGAAGATGTGCATTAATCAGCTTGAATCTATTGTTAAGGAAAGGGATGTGAGCTGGAGAGAGGTGGCCTGGCACATCAGTGCCTGGTTGATGGAAGAAGTCATTAGAGAAAATTAGTTCACCTAGAAAGAATAGCAATGAAGGAAACAGAATTAAGTAGGGAAACCTGAGTTTTGTTTGTTTTGTTCTTAGGTTAATGGCATAGAGAGCTCTGTATGCTTTATGTATATTAATTTGCTTAACTTTCATAACAATCATTTGAGATGAACACATCTTGATCGCCTTTTTTTATAGTTAAAGAAACTGAGAGCTGAACAAGTAAAGTATTCTGTCCAAGGTGACACATATAGTGAGTGCCATGGTCGGCAATCAAACTCATGTGATGTAGACTCAGAGGCTGAGTTCTAACCACAAGGCTGTACTGCCCCTTAGGTGTGTTGAACGCCCCACATAAGTAAGGGAGGGGCAAAAGAGAATCCAAGAGAGAAAATCGGAAGAAAACAGAGAAGAGAGAGGAAAGGCAGAGGGTGTGGTATCACCAAAGAAAAGAAAGGATGAATTTTAAGGAGGATGTGGCCAAGAATGCTACATGACAGAGAGGGACCATGAGTGTCAAGGGCTAAAAAGTGGCCCGTGAGCCACAATTGGTGTGTTCTTCCTGCCTTTTCTGGGCAAAGTTGAAGGCAAAATCCACAAGAAAGTAGACACAGTGGAAAAAAGGAAGTGAGGAAAAGAAGATGACGAGCATAGAAAACTCTGTCCTTCCCTACACAGCCACGTTTCTTTAACAAGACGGCAATAATCGAAGGCTCATTCACATGTGACGGGAGGCAGAGACACAAGGACACTCAACCAGGACAACTCAGGGGATGGGGAAGCAGCTGAAAAGAGCCTCAACCAAGTAGATTTAGTTTCCGCTTGAAATTAGAGATGAGGCTACTTGCCAAAAATGACAAGATGGATGAAGACCTAGGAGTTAAAAGAGCATACCAAATCGTGGAAATCGTTGTTGTAGGGTGTAAGACGGAAAAACTGACCGGAGCTGTTTTCTTTAAAGTGATGTCATTACTGATGCTGGAAGGGCAGCTATAGGTCATGGTATGCTGGGAGCAGTCCCAATTTATGGTTGTGTTTGTATCATTGTTTCTCTTTCAAAAGGGTTTCTATTTGGAGAAATTGTTAACCCTTGTATTAGGAGATGTCTTATGAAAGGAACTTATAACAAGGAGAAAACACACGTTTTCAAGACTAAAGTTCATTGTGTACAGTGTGGGCTCAGTGAGAACCCATATGGGATATCATAGCAATCTCACTATTAATTATTTAAATATATGTACTGCATATCTTGTAACTAATAGGACAACCCATTAGCCATCTATTTCTAATAAATTTAGAGCAAATTTTATGGCACATCCCAAGTAAATAATATAGGAGTCTGTAACACCTGTTTTGTGTTCTGACATTATTTTTGTGGCTAGGTGTATTTTACTTTTAAACTATTACATTTTGTTGCCTGTCATTTTAATTTTTAACTTTATTGTATTAAATACTGATACAGTTTGGATGTTTGTCTCCACCTAAATCTCGTGTTGAAATGTAATCCCCAATGTTGGAAGCGGGGCTTCGTGGGAGGTATTTGGATCATGGGGACGAATCTCTCGTGGATGGCTTGGGCCATCTCCTTGGTGATAAGTGAGTTCTCACTCTGAGTTCTTACAAGGTCTGGTCATTTAAGTGTGTGGCACCTCCTCCCCTCCTTCCAGGTTCTGTCTCTCACCTGCTCCTGCTTTCATCATGTGCTGTGCCTGCTCCCTTGCCTTCCACCATGATTGTAAGCTACCTGAGGCCTCCCTGGAAGCTGAGCAGTTGCCAACACCATGCTCCTGATAAAGGCTTCAGAACTGTGAGCCAATTAAACCTCTTTTCTTGATAAATCATCCAGTCTTGGGTATTTCTTTATAGCAATGCAAGAATGACCTAATACAAATACACATAGATTTTTTAAATACCTTAAATCTTTTCTGAAATAAGAGGTCCCTTTCAGTTTTCCATCATTTATTCTTATTTTTTAAAATAAGTAGGAAGGTTATAAAATGTAAAGCCTTAAAGAATCAGATAATTGTTTTATATAAATTTCAGAAGAGCTTTATAATTTATCAAGAAAAATCAACCAGGAAACCAAAATATGAGCTTTATGATTAGGTAATGAGATGGGAACAGAAATCCTAACATGATTTTGATGTCCATTTGCTGAGCTGAAATGATGAGATGTAGTAGGTACTATCAGTTTTCTATAAGCCTCACTTTGCTCTTTTTTCTATAGTTTAATAAAATCCAATGTGTGGGGGAAGTGTGCTCCCCTGTACTCTCAAAGCATGAAGGAAAAGGGACATAAACCAATTACGGCAATTCTTTTTTACCTACCCAGTTACTGGTTTAGGATCAGGCATGTGGTCCCATTTTGACCAATTCATCATTTGAGCATCTTCCTAGAAAAAATATTATTTCCTAAAAAATGCTCAATATTATTAATAATCAGGGAAATGCTAATCAAAACCACAATGAGATACTACCTTATTCCTGCAAGAATGGCCATAATCAAAAATCAAAAAATCTGCACTGCTGGTTGGAGTGTAATGCGGTACAAATCACTATGGAAAACAGTGTGGAGATTCCTTGAAGAACTAAAAGTAGACCTACCAATTGATCCAGCAATCCCACTACTGGGTATCTACCCAGAGGAACAGAAGTCATTATACGATAAAGATACTTGCACATGCACGTTTATAGCAATACAATTCACAAGTCCAAAACTATGGAACCAGCCCAAATGTCCATCTGTCAATCAACAAGTGGATAAAGAAATTGTGGTAAATATACATCATGGAATACTACTCAGCCATAAAAAGGAATTAAGTAATGGCATCCACAGTAACCTGAAAACAGAGACCATTACTCTAAGTGAAGTAACTCAGGAATGGAAAAACAAACATCGTATGTTTTCACTCTTAACTGGGAGCTAAGCTATGAGGATGCAAAGACGAGAATGATACAATAGACTTTGAGGACTCAGGGGAAAGGGTAGGAGGAGGATGAGCAATGAAAGACTACATGTTGGGTGCAGTGTACACTGTTCTGGTGACGGCTGCACCCAAATCTCAGAAATCACCACTAAAGAACTTATTCATTTAACCAAACACCATCTGTTTCCCCCAAAAAACTATTGAAATAAAAAATAATAATAATAATAATAAATATTATTTCCTATTACAAAGAGACATGCGGGGTGAGGAAATTGCCATCCCATCCCAGAAACATCCCTTCCTCTACATCCCAATGATTTTCAGACTTTCAGTATGGTTATCAGTGTTCATGATGTTTGCAGCAACTGCCATTTTAAAACCATCAAGAGAAGACTGAAAGAGAAGTCAGAAACCTGAAGCCATCCAACTGAAGATGAGTAGCTGGCCTTCTCTTCACGTGAAGAAAAGTTAGCTGCCTTTGTCTACATTTCGGTAAATCAAATATTACAACTTATAGTTAAAAGCATTTTAACAAATGTACAAACCTTCTAGATATAAAAACAATACTCCCCCCTCAGAGGTCAGCTCTAGTTTTTAGAGGATCTGCCACACAGCTGGTCACCTGGGTGAGAACAGTGAAGAAATGAGATGCCATCTCCTATACTGAAATTCCTTCACTGCCTCCATTACTGTTCTAAAGAGACAACAAATTTTTAGTAAACTCAAAGCAATACATTCTTAAAAGTATTATTTTATGTAAATTCATATGTAGATGAATTACAACAAGATGAAATCCTTGGTGGTAAGTTCGTGGTTGCATTTAATTTTCTTTTTGCCATTGTCCACTTTTAATTTATTGAATTTTCAGCATATGCTACTTTCATAATCAGAAAATGACACATATTACTTATGAAATGAAAGTACAGCTTCTGCATTATCATTTCAACATCAATCAAGAACCAAAAACAAGGTGGCGCCAGTCAAACAGCCTTAAAGGAAAGGGTGTTTTCCCAGCTTCTGGTTAAGATAGAAATGTAAGATACAATAAAGGTGACGGGTATATATTTACACAGCACAGTCCCAACAACAATCATAGCTTTAAAGCAATGCCTCTCACTCTTCTTCTCTGTTTTAATGTTTAATTTCTGTCTGCAGTTGTCTTCCTGTTTCCATCTGTCTTATTCTCATTAGTCAAAGCACAAAATGCAACACAACTCTTGGCTGGAGCCTATTATTATGTACACACTGAAAGAAGTTTATTTTGTCATGGTATTATAAAATTGCATATTCCTTAAACACCTATCAAGTTGTTTCATGTGAAAATCTTAGCTTGCTGCCAATATAAGTCACATTTCAATTTATTTATTCATGTTCAGTCTTCTAAAATATATAGAGTAAGAGGTAGTCTATTTTTAATCTGCTAGGTTGATAATGAAATCGCAATATAACTTTAATGACCATTTGAAGGCTCATTAGGTGGTATTGTCTGAGGAATTTGTTATGACTATAATTTTAGAAGCAGAATAGTGGTTCAAACAAGACCTAAGGGCCCTTCAGAATTCATTGCCCTTTCAGTAGCAATTTTTTTAAAGCAATAGCTTTCAGAATTTACATACAATTTTTTTTAGAAATGATCTTTCCATAAAATCTCTGGTCCGAAAATAGAATTCTTCAATGAATACATAGGTAATCAATAAAATGTCACATTATTAATTCACCTTACAGATATTTCATGATTTTAACATTATAATATCCAACTAGTGAATAAAGGGAGGTAGTCTTTCATTTAAATTGGTGCTCGCGCTTTGTAATTACTTCAGATGTTATTGCTGATGTTTAAAAAGCTTTCAAGTGGAATTTTTCTCAAGTCATGTATGTGACTAATATGCTTAACCTTAGGCCTCATCTTGATGCCACTAGACTGTAAGATGAAAGAATTAGTTTTTTCTTACAATGTGTAACAGACTTTCAATTAATAAGACAACTAGAATTAAAAGATTGCTCTAGGATAAACATCACGGTATCAGGATTAAATTTTAGATTATGGGAAGCTATCTATCATAAAATTGGTTCATTTTTGCAAGATTCTTCTTTGGAAATATTTTAAGGCAAAGAAAAATATGCATCCAGTTTGAAATACTTAAAAAAAAAAAAGAAAAACATAAAGTTTGTTGTTATATTCATTAATTAATGGATAACAAAATATAATGTACATGAAACACTCATCAGTAAATCCATTTAATTCTCTTAGTTAAAAGAGGCTTTGATCATGCCACCGTTGTCACAAACTACAGCAGCCCAGGCCACTGAGGCAATCACAGATATCGCAGACAAAGGTTACAACTGAACAATCTTCATGGAGACCATGATACTGAGTCCACCCAGAACAAAAGCCAACATACCATTGACAATCACCACCCTATTGCCAATCAATATCCAACTAGCACACCATTTCCAATCAGCACCCATTCCCATCTACATAAAAAAGCCTCTTCCTACAAAAGCTACTCCATAAAATTAGAAAAAGTGACTGTTCTACTAGATGTACAGCTATCAATGCAGGGGCATAAGAAACATGAAAAAACAAGAATGACCAGATTAACAAATGTCAACACTCCTTATTAGATATGTCTTTAAAAGACATGCAAATGATTAACAGGTATAGGAAAAATGCTCAATAGCACTAATCAAAAGGGAAATGGAAATTGAAATAGCCGTGAGATACCACCTCAATCCAGTTACATGGCTGTTACCAAAAAGATAAAAGAAACCAAATGTTGATGAGGATGTAAAGTAAAGGGAATACTTACATACTGTTGGTGGAAATGTAAATTAGTACAGCCACTAGGGAACACTAGGAATTTGATCAGGAGTATGGAGTCTCCTGATCAAATTAAAAAGAAAGCAACCAAATAATTCTGTAATCTCACCACAAGGCGGATGTCCAAAGGACTGAAATTAGTATGTTGAAGGTATACCTGCATTCCCACGTTTACTGCAGCACTATTTATAGTAGCCAAGATATGGAACCAAGCCAATATTCCAAAAATTGATGAATGAATTTTAAAATATGGTATATATACATAATGGAATACTATCCAGCCATTACAAATAATGAAATCTTGTCATTCATGGCAATATGGGTGAACCTAGAGGACATTATGTTAAGTGAAATAAGTCAGGCACAGAAAGATAGATACTACATATTGTCACTCTATGTTGGAGTTAAGGGGAAAAAAAAGCTCATAGAAGTCATGAGAGAATTATGGTTATTAGAGACTGGAAAGGGTAGGAGGGAGTGAAAGAGAAAAAGAAGATAACAGATACAAGATTACAGCTGGATAAGAGGAATAAGTTATGGCATTCTAAAGCACTGTAGGATTAATACGGTTAATGATAATTTATTAAACATGTTCAAAACCTAGGAGAGAGGATTTTGAGTGTTCCCAACACAAAGAAACAGACATGATTGAAGTGATGGGTATCGTAATCACCCTAATTTAATCATTGCATTTGTATACATGTATATAAATATCATCAAAGTATCACTCTGTATCACATAAACATGTACAATTATTACATATAAATTAAAAAGAAAAAGATACAAAATAATTAAAAATAAACAGGCTTTGGAATACATTTATCTTATATGTCTTAGTCCTTATATTTTAATATTCATATTTGTTGGCAATTTCTCCCATTGTAGTTGTTTATTATGACTTTGCAGGGCTTGAAAAGACAATTTTAAACTCAGCTCTGATTTATCTTCAATGTCCCCAATAAAAACACGTTCCCATATAATGTTTCTTTCCTTTATTTTATTTATTATTATTATTTTTTTTTTTTTGAGATGGAGTCTTGCTCCGTCACTCAGGCTAGAGTGCAGCAGTACAATCTTGGCTCATTGCCACCTCCACCTCCTGGGCTTAAGTGATCCTCCTACCTGAGACTACAGGCATGTGCCACCATGCCCAGCTAATTTTTGTATTTTTAGTACAGACGAGATTTCACTATATTGGCCAGGCTGGTCTCTAACTCCTGACCTCAAGTGATCCTCCCGCCTCGGCCTCCCAAAGTCCTGAGATAACAGGTGTGAGCCACTGCACCCAGCCCCATATAATGTTAACAATTGATTTAGAAACAATAATACCCAAACTATTCACTGAGTTTCAGAATTATCTCTTATTAGAAAAGGTTTATTTCAATTAGCCTAAAGCACAAGAAAGTTTATGTTTGGTTTACTATGTAATTCTGTCCACAGAACCCAAATTAAGAACAAGTGTTAGAAATCTGGAAATGAAACAGGACTGCCGAGAAGAGTGAGAAATGCAAGTTAAACTACCTTCTGGGCCATCGTTTCCTTCCAAATAGCACAGCTACTGATGAATCCCAGATCTAACTGTAGGTATTAAACTCTCCTACAATTATACAATGTTACTTCATAATCTGAGGATAGAAACAATCTAGTGAAACATGACAATTAAAGTACTGTAACAGAATGCAATAATACTTAATACCTATGTTCAGAAGGGTGTGTTTTAGAAATTTTGATGAAAATGCAATCTGTTCAAAGCTGTTAAAGTATGGATAATTTCACTCAATCTTCCAGTCGGTTTCTGCTTTGAATAAGTAAATAGTGGGTAATGGTTTGTGTCAAAGTCCTTGCAACACTCCATTAACCATAGAGCATGACAATCTGATCAGATGTCTCTTTTATAGTCAGAAGCTAACTTGTGACTTTGTGAGTTACTCGGTTACATCGGGTCACATCAAAAGCCTGGTCTTTTCATTTTCCCCAAATTCCTGATGGTTTTACATCTGACACATATTGAATCTCAGCCTTACCCTTCAGTAAGGCTGTGACCTTACTCTTCAGCCTGCATTTCATATAGTCTAAATACTATTGAACTAATACTAAGTTATTACTTAAGAAGCTCAATGAATAAGCAAATAAAACATTAAAATTTCCAAATTTTATATTGTTATTTATTAATGTCTAACCATAAATCATTATTATGCCTAGACCTATAATCAAATCATGAAAAACTTGAACCAGTTGTTCAATTCTAGGAGGTGACTTAATTCAATGTTTGAGTATTTGACTATATAACCTGTTCTGAGTCTCATGCAATGTAACTGACACTAGATAGTTCAAATTAGTCAAACCAATTTAAATGCTGCATCAAACAATTCAATATCCACTTTATAACTATCTAGCCTAAAATTTTGGAAACTCATTGCTGATATGAACATTCAGGTAACATTTTCAGCCTTTAATTACGATTATGATACAATGATTATACCACCGGATTTTACCAGTTATTAGAATTATATATTCAAATGCTTGGTAATTCCTGAATGTGTAATGATGACTACCAAGCTTTACTCAATTTCCTCCAATTTTAGAGATTTATTTTATATTCACACTTTAATACGTATTCGTTTAAAGATTACTATCCGCAAGACTTCCAGTTAACTATTGCTGACTTTCTTCACAAGCCTAGGAGTCAGAGGTGTGTTAATACAGTGCTCTTTCACACGTCGAGATTCAAATACCAGGTGTACCTTGAGGCTTTTCAAGAAAACAAAACCCCCAGTGGCATTTCTTACCATTCACACCAATCATCAGCAAAGAATCAGAGATTGCTAGAACTGGAAAGAATCTACTGATTCTCTCCATCTAAAAGCAGCATTGGAAACTTGCCACTCTTCGTTTCTGGCCTCTCCTTGAATACTTGATTCATAACATGTTTATAATCCCAACACTTCCGACATCAAATGTGTGAGGGTTTGCCACACAAATAACCAATTCCCTAACTCTCCAGACAACCATCTGAGTATTCAAAAATTGAATTCGGTTCTAATACAAACTACCTGGAATTAGCACCGATCCCACAAGTTAAGGGGTCAGCCCCACCCAATTTCAGATGCCAAGTGGAAGTCTGGGCTATGTGTACTTCTGACGGACAGGTGGTGATGCCCGGGGTTCCCACAACTCCCTCCTCGTGTTTAATCGTTTGCTATTAACAGCTCACAGAACACAGAAAATAACTTTTATTGGTATTTACCAGTTTATTGCGAAAAACTCAACTCAGGATCCGCCAAGTAGGAGGCGCATGGAAACAGTATGTGAGAAAGTGGTGTGGAGCTGGATGCCCTCTTTGGAACACTTCCCTTCCTGCACGTCCGTGTGTTCACCAAACCAGAAGCTCTCCAAACCCTGTCATTTTGGGGGTTTTCTAGAGGTTCCATTAAGTAGAAAAGATTGATTAAATCATTGGCCATTGATGATTGGACTCAATTGCCAGCCCCTCTGCCCTCTCCAGAGGTCCAGGGATGGGGTGGAGAGTTCTAACTCTCTACTCGCCAGGCTGGTTCTTTTAACAACCGGTTCCCATCTCACAGCTATCTAGGGGCCCCCAGCCACCAGTCATCTCCGCACAAAAAGACACTGAACTGGGGATTAAGACCAAACATTACAGCAAAAGATGTTCCTCTCACCCCCATCATGCAGAAATTGTGAGGGTTCTAGGAGCTCTATCACAGGAGCGGAAGATGAGGACCAAATATATACTTCTTGTTATTTCATTATATCGTCGTTACTTTGAATAGGAAACCAACTGAGCATTAATTGTCATCTTCACATTGTAATATGTTTTCCTAGATCTTCAACATTAATTTTTCCACCTGTTCTGCAAGGCAACCTTTCAAATATTTTTGTAAACCATCCTGTAAACCATAGTTCTTCTCCCTTTCTGAGAAAATGTCTCCAGTTCTTCTTGTCTTTTTACATCTGGTATCAATTCCCAGAGCTCCTGCAGCACCTGTTGCTCTCGTCTGAAGTTTTTTCATCGAAGTTTGATTGTTCTTTACCTTTTTATTGATGTATAATGTACATACAATAAAGCACAAAAGTCTGAAGTGTAGCACTCAGTGACTATATATACATCATTAAGATTTTTTTAAACTTTTGCCACATTCAGTGTTCTA
Organism: Saimiri boliviensis; assembly: GCF_048565385.1. NCBI lineage: Eukaryota > Metazoa > Chordata > Mammalia > Primates > Cebidae > Saimiri > Saimiri boliviensis. Next base: position 7,685,869 of record NC_133464.1, on the reverse strand, counting down.
GAGGTAGAAACTACTGTCATAGAGTTAACCATTTCTCTATTGATGGAAAGGCAGGTTTCAGCTTCTGTCTTGTCTTTTCCCTTCCCCTCTCCCGCCCTCCCTTCCTCCCGCCCTCCTTCCCTCCCCCCTCCCCCTCCCTCTCTCCCTTCCTGTTTTCCTTCGTTCCTTCCTTCCTTCCTTCCTTCCTTTCTTCCTTCCTCCCTTCTTTCTTTCCTATTAGAAATCAGTATTTTTAAACTTATTTTCTTCTTATAATACATGCTCGTTGTAAAAATTTCAACGTTTTACGAATGCATGTTCAGAAAGAGAACGTGTCTCATAAGCACTCTCTCCTGAGATCCTCTGAAAACGTCGGGAGAAAAAAGTATCTCGTATTATCTCTATATATATTAATGAATCTTCTGAATGCTTTTAATTAGTTATTGTCAATCAAAACATCTCATGGTAATTTACAGAATTAGATAAGCCCTAATGTAGTCTATATAATGGATGGAATTCAGGAAATCCATGATATGTTATGGGGAAAATAAATAAAGTTATACCTCTCTTTTTACTTCCTTCAATGATGAATCTAAACAACGAGCTAAAGTTGTAGCAGCACTACCTGGTACTGGTAATCATTGAAATTACCTATATTTCCATGTCAGACATCTCTAGATATTCACTGTGCTCATCAAACAGACCCACTATTAGATGTTGCTATTTTGTGTATGTACAATGAAGCATATATACTGTGTCAAAAATGTGCCTGTTAAAATTATTTTTATAATTATTTTAAAAGAGGACCTTTTTTTGAAATGCTAAGTATTTTGTTTTACAAATGTATTAATATTATTTTGAAAAGAGTCTGCCAACAGGGATGCTTGGAAGAAAAACCGGTCAGAAACTCCTGACTTGGACTCTCTTTGGTGACTTAATATCTCATAAGTCTGTACATTCTCCATCAGCTTTTATGCTTCATACATGTGCCCTTAAATTGAACTGAAATCAGCCTTTTTGTAAATTCATTAGGGATGTTTTCAATTATTCCCTATTTTCTACAGAATCACCTATTATTCCTGCAGAATTATTTATATATATTATCTTACTTACAGCAAATATGAGCTACCCCCTGATCAACCCTCTTTGCTTCCCCAAGCTACCATGCATCTTTGTGCCTCTTTGTTCAAAATATATTTCCTCCAAGATCCCATTGTTCTGGCAAATATTCAGCTACAGAGATGGGAAGCCAGTTTTTGTCATCCTGTAATTATGCCATTGTTTTTGTAACTTGACTAAATTGTAGCCAGTAATTCCAGACTAACAATATAGTTTTGAATTTTCCTTCTGTCCTCTTGCACAGAAATTATTACTTCTGCTTAAACAATACAGGTGTTTTGTTTTTGGTTTTTGAGATGGAGTCTTGCTCTGTTGCCAGGCTGCAGAGCAGTGGCATGATCTTGGCTCACTGCAACCTCCGCCTCCCAGGTTCAAGAGATTCTCCTGCCTCAGCCTTCCAAGTAGCTGAGACTGCAGGCACACAACTCACGCCCAGTTTATTTTTGTATTTTTAATAGAGACGGGGTTTCACCATGTTGGCCAGAATAGTCTCAATCTCTTGACCTTGTGATCCACCCGCCTCAGCCTTCCAAAGTGTACAGATATGTTTTATAGAGAAGAAGCCCTCCTACCTAATATGATTGGCACCTGTACTTGATGAGTTAATTGAAAAAGTTAATTTAAAAAGAGTAGGATGAAAACAACACAGACTTATTCCAAACACTGTACTAAAAACATGCAAATGCATATTCATTTGCCAGTCAGTACATAGGGCTAAGACTTGTTCTCTGAATGTCAAACCTCCAGGTGGAATCCAGTATCACCTTTCTTACTCAGAACTCCCTTCAACACACCACCTATGATTTAGAGGTTTCTATTTCTTTAAACTTTAGTGAGATTGCAAACATAGTTGTGAAGACATCTAAATGCAGAATCTTTCTAGACTTATGAGTTTCCGTCTTTATTTAACTTTCCTACAATTAATTGGCAAGAATTATTTTTAGTAACAAGTTTTTACTGAATTGTTGTGACGTATTCAACTTTGCATAGCAACAATGCTCTTTCTTTCTGCACTTTTCATCATTTTTATGTCCTACTTAATTATATTGTTTAATTATAAACCAAGTATAACTAGCTTTACCAAATGTGGAGGATACCAAACAACTGATTCTGGGTAAGGAGGTACTCGCTGAACTGGTAAGACTGAAATGTACAAGGAGCAACCAGGGCGAGACTCACTATTGTTAGGTGGAAATTGGTACACCAAAAATATCTGTCAGTGGGTTTTGCAGAGAAAAATGAATCTGGCAAGAAAATTGTGTGGTGTTCTCTTAGGAGAGCCATCACCACAAAAATAGTATGTATCTAGTTAGTGTCACTTTTATTCACTTTTACATTCCTAGATTGCCTCCAAACGAGTCTTCTATATAATTTCTATGAAAACATTCTTGGAAAAATCAGTGGTTTATTATTCAAAGGCTTTAGAGGTATTAAAAATTTAAAAGAAAAAGCAGGCAGTGGAATCAATGACTCAATGTGAGACACTGAAGTCTGAAGCCATTTCATTTCAATAGAGGAGGTGGTGAAGAATATCAAGACAGAGTTTAGACTTAATTGGCACCTCCTACTCTCTACGGCCCTGCTCCAGTTTGGCAGACAAATTTATATACGACTGGCCAGCACATGAAATGAGCTGACATGTACAGAAGTATATATAGAAATGTCCTGCATGCTCAACCCAAACAACCATTGTAAAAAGTATATGCTCTAAGATTGATTATACATGAGAAAATTTTTCTAAATTCTAATTTGTTAGAGAATACTTAGATTAACTTAGCAAATTTGTTTTCAATTTTGTGTCAAATGTTACATTTTTAAAAACCTAAATGAAAAAGAAAATGATGAGTACTTAAATCCGCTTGATTCACTCCACAAAAAAACACGAAACTATCTTTTACCTTAACGAGAGAAACTTTGGGTAAAACAAGGCAACTTAACAGAAGCAGGAGAATGCAGTAAGAGTTTCTAATAGAGCTTTAAAATGACACTCTTTCATGGACATGTATTTTCCAAGTTATCAGTTCTACATACCTCAGTAGCCCCTAAAAGCGTGACCACATTCAAATGCAAAACTGGAGACTGCACAGCTTCTAAGGTTTTTGTTTTTAATTAATTTTTTTTAAATTTTAATTTGATTTAATTTTAATTTGGGGTACAGGTGGGCTTTGGTTGTGTGGATGAATTGTGTACTGGTGAAGTTTGAGGTTTTAATGCACCCATCACCTGAGTAGTGTACATGGTACCCAATATATAACTTTTATATTTCAACCACCTCTTCCCCTCCCCACTGAGTCTCTGACAGCTAGTAGTGGGATTGCTGGATCAAATGGTAGATCTACCTTTAGTTCTTTGAGAAATCTCCATGCTATTTTCCATAGAAGTTGTACATTCATTTATCAAACCTAGGAGTTTTCTGAGGAGTCTTTAGGGTTTTCTAGGTATATAATCATATCATAAACAGAAATAGTTTGACTTCTTCCTGTTTAATTAGGATGCACTTTATTTCTTTCACTTGTTTTCACATCTGTTTTATAAGGTTAAAGTTGTCTAAAGTACAACCTCAAGATACGCACTTCCCACTTCCCCCAGCTTTAGATGTAGCATAGTGCCTTACATGGTTTTGGGGTATAGGTACAGAAAATCTTCTTCACCATAATTGCCCTGGAGTGCTGCAGGAAGGCATCCAACCAAGATGCTAAATGGTTTGACCTACAAGGACTCAAAGGGTAACAAGAACTCTGATCTCCCTGTACAATGCCTTGGCTATTAGAGGCCATCAGGGTTACACCTATTCACTTACCTGACAGCTGACCATCACAAGTAACACCTTCACTCTGCTGTGGATCATCCTTCTTCCACCCACTATAACCCCTGTACATTTGCACTGTGCCTTGCAGTGTTCCTATTGGCCCAGCACCTTCTGTGCTGGAGAAAGGCCGTAAGAGCATTCCTTCTCTGGGATTCCAGGCTTTCCAATGCAGTTCTTTTATGGGTTGAATTGTACTCTGCCCTGCAAGTCCATATATGGAAGCCCTAATCTCCAAGATGACTGTATTTGGAGATAGAGCATCTTAGGGGGTAATTCTAGTTGAATGATGTCATATTTCTAATACATAGCCTTAGAAACACTGTCTTAGTCTTTTTGTGTTGCTACAGAGAAACACTTGAGACTGAGTAATTTATAAAGAAAAAGAGGCTTATTTGACTGAATATTCTCCTGGCTAGAAGGCAGGGCAGCTGTTAAAAGCCTCAGGCTGCTTCCACTCTTGGAGGAAGGTGAGGGGAGCCGGCATGTGCAGAGATCACAAGGTGAGAGAGGAAGCTGCAGACGCTCTTGTTAACACCCAGGCCTCAGGGAAACTCCCAGGAACTAACAGAGCTGGAACTCACTAAGTACCCTCCTCCATAGGGGGGCATTAATCTATTCATTAAGGACCTGCCCCCACAACCTGAACGCCTTCCATTAGGCCCCACCTCCAACACTGGGATCACATTTCAACAGGAGGCTTTTGAAAACAAACATGCAAACCACGGCAAACACCCAAACTATAGCAAAAACAAATCCCAGTTTCTCCTCCCCAGAGAAAATAAACATTTTCATTCTTCGTCAAAATGGGCAGAAGCACTTTTGCTCAAACCACAAAGAAACATTTAGACTGTGTTTCTGAGTTACTTTTTTTTCTCCTTGAAACAGGGTCTTGCTGTGTTGCCCAGACTGGAATGCAGTGGCACGATTTTAGTTCACTGTAACCTTGACCTCCTGGGCTCAAATGATCCGCCCAGCTCCACCTCGCACGTAGCTGGAACCACAGGTACAGGCACATGCCACCATGCCCAGCTTGAATTTCTATATTCTGTTTCACCAGACCAAAGAGATAGCTGAATAATTTCCACAGATGTTCAGTTTTGCCTGTGTTTGTAACCATGACCCTGGCAAGCTAAAAGCCGAGCTGTGCTCTTTCTACTAAAGATGCGATAGAAGCGTTAAATGCATTCAGAAAAACATTTTCCAAAAAACTTTAAAGACCATGTGTTGATACCTTCAGTGTCTGGAAAATTTCTTCTGTAGTGCACCTCAATTCCTCTTCTATGCCAAATTAACCAAGTGTCATTCTTCTTCCGGTAAGACATTCCGGTTGAAAACATACTCAGAATTCAGTGAATCACATTTGCCAGCTTGTTTAGAAATGTTAATGTCACTTGCTCCTGGAACGTGTCTTTCTGCCTCCTTGTGAGCAAATGTCAAGACTTTTGACTAAGAGGCTTTCCGGGGGCATCGTATGTTTTCAGGTATATTAGGGATTTACATCTGGAAAGAATTAAATAAAATATTTTTAATATTTATTTTTTATTTGAAATATTTTAAAAATAAATATTTAAGATTTAATAGTATTTTAATATTTGATATTAAAAGAAAAGAAAATAATTTTATTTTCTAAAAATCTAAACCCTGGAAGACCAAGGAAGGATTTGCTACACAAAGACCTTAAGTAGGTTCCTTATCACAGCAAGAAATAATGTGTGAAACAGGTAAGTAAGACACAGCAGGAATGTTCCTTTGTGGGAATCAGATGGACCACTGATGGCCAATGTTGGCTGTGTCCCTCCGTCCCCATCAGATGACTATGAAAAGCGGCAAGTTCCTGTTTCTTCTCCAGAGTTTTCCCTCTTCAAAAACTAGAGGAACCACAAACTTCATGACCACCTTCTTTAAGAACGACGAGAGGAAACAGCATCTTACAGCGGCACACACTCACGTTGTCCATGCCTCTGTTTGTTTCTGCACTGCTTGTTACTGACTTAATAGTAAAATGAGTTGAAAACAACCGTCTTAAATCTGAAACATTATTCTCACCCATCTTCGAGCCCAAACCAGCCTCTGTTGTCAAGCATAGCTCATTCATTACATGACAGAACAGGAAACAGGCCCCGTGAGCAAATTGCGTCTTTCGTTTTGTCAGCTCCAAAATCCCTGGAAAACCAAATGGCTCAATGTAGCAGGAAATATTTCACCACTGAAAAGATAGGGCACAACATTGGTTAATCCAAAAATTTTGTGGCGATCACCAAGACCACTGTGGCATGAAAAATAGATTCACACCATGCTTTTCCCCTCAGACATAGAAATATTAACCAGACTTTCCTAATGAGGGTCTCTATAAGGGACGAGAAAACAAAACTCGAGAGAAGCCTCTCACACATCTGAAGCTCTGTCCTGAAGCCACATAGCTCAAGTTTGGGGTTCAGCAAAGCTCCACATTACCCTCTCACACACATAGAACCATGTGTTTTCAGAGAAATTTGAACCCATCTGCTTCTGATTCACTTGAGCAGCACTGCCCAAAGGATTTTACAAGTTTTTCTCAGGAATTTTTGTATTTCAGACTTGATAGTTGTATTTAACCAAAAATAAACCAAAGGTAAGCCCCTACCTATGGGGCATTAATTTGAACCAAAGACCACAAAACTACCTTTTAAAATGAGAGCAGTTTGTTTCTGGGACATGCCGGGCCAAGAGCTATTTTCTCTTCTTTACTTCTCTAGCTGAGCTTCATCTGCCACTGAAAGAAGCACTTTTCAATCAACGTGAGAGAATAAAACTCCACAGTAAATTCAAACTATTGCTTTTTGAAATCTCCACTCAAAATAGAAGATGTTATCATTATTAAACTTTGTTTTTTAGAAAACTGAGAATGCACTTTGTTTTTCAAATGGTGAAGGACATTGCGTAATTCAGTTAATCTTTTAAGGTTAAGTCTATGATATGAATTTAAAATTATGGGTTTTTATCTGAATTAAATCCTTTTCAAATATTCACAGATATAATAGCAACCAATTGTACCCAGGGGATTTCAAATTCTTACTTCTAATATCCACTGGATTTCAAAAGCAAATTCTAGACCAAATATTTGGAGTAACTTGAGTTTTGTCGATATGCTATCTTCTTACTAGTTTAAAGGAGGTTTACAGAAATTGGACCCTTGAGAGAAATGATTTCTTACCAACCACAAAACCAGGTGCACAGGAGTGTTCATTAACAAGAAGAGTTAAACTGGGGCTTTCCTGGTGAGTCTGAAAGTTGTTTGGATTTTTTCCAGCTGTAAAATGAAATACCAATCGTTGTGTTATCAAGTACTGGTAAAATTCCATGAAAAATAATAATGAAGGTCAAAATTTCATTGTGGAATATATATATTCCAACATATATCTATCTACATGAATAGATATATATATAGAGAGAGAGAAATATATGTCCCCATAGAAAATTAAGTAAAAATTGATTAGGGGCAGTCAGTACCACAATAATAAAAAATGTATAAACCCCAGGGACAATTCCTTTTGTTATGAACCAGCACAGTGTACTTGGAAGCCACGTGCTGCTGTTTGACATCAAACTGTGAGGGTATCACTTTCAAAGAATTTATTTATGCCTTCTTTTACCAATAGCTCCCTACCCGGTAATCCACTTGCATTTTAGGAGAAACTAAGAAGAAAGAAATAATGAAGAAATCCATTTTTCATTTTCACATAATTCAAACTTTAAGGTCTCATAACTCACCCCTCTGAATGGGAAAAGATAATATTCCTCTAATTATAAATATATTTACTCTGCTATAAAATGTAAGGGTTGGGATTGTCAATCATTACATGCATTATTTTCCTTTAACTAAAAGGGATATCCCACAGTTTTTTAAGGCAAAGATTATCTGTACATCTCTATAGTCTTGTAATACAAAGAAGATCAAAAATGTTTCTGCTGTTAGAACAGTCACCCCTTGCTATTGGAAAACTGTTGTAAATCCTCCTTCAAACTCATTTGTTTTATGAAGCTATTCATTTATGTCCTCTTAACGATTCTTCACTCTTCTGCACAATGTGGTTAGAAGAGAGGTCAGAAAAAATGCAAAAGTATACTGCAGAGTCAACTGTCTGTTGCCTCGGAGACCTATTCATCCTCAGGTGTTTTGTTTTGTTTTGTTTTTCGCTTCATTTCTCTGTACACGTCTATTTGTACCTGTATGCTTCTATTTGAATGAAAAATGTAACAAGGATGTCACGGAAGTGGACACTTGTCCAAAGGTCACATATGATCAAATCTATCAAAATCGTTATCTTAAAACAACACATCATTTTCCTCAAGGAATAAGCCAAGATCATATTTCACAGCATTAGAGATTATATATATTTAATTTAGGAAATGTACTTCTTGCACTTTATAGGAATAAATTTATACATTAATTCTTGGAAAATAAAAATATATATCCACTTATTTTGTGATGTGTTTTTTACTGTTCATTTGGTTAAATAAGAATGGTTAAGCAGATTCACCCTTTACACATGTATGAGATAGATGATTGATAGTAAGACAGATAGACAGACAGATAGACAGATAGATAGATAGATAGATAGATAGATAGATAGATAGATGATAGATTCTGTTTTTTCAGTACTGAGAAAAATAGGAGTTTTAGTAGATCTTCACAGTGTTGACATTACTTTCTGGACAAGAGATCACTGGAAAGGAATCAGAGTCACAAACGTGTTTTAGGGTATTAAGTATGAACCACTCTTCAACAGACTTTGATCTGTCAGAAATGATAATGTTGTTTATAGTGTCTCAGCTAAAGTGTTTAGGTTCATGGGACTGGGCTTATAGAGACGTAATTGAACATATATATATATAATAGCCACCTTTATCCTTTTCATTATAATTTACCAAGAGATAAGTCTTTGAATGGCCCCAAATGAAGAAAACAGACTGATCATAAGTTCTGATTGGATTTCACTTTCTTAAGTAGACTTACCCCCAAAGTTAAAACGGGTCCCTTAGATTTCATCCAGGACATTTTTTTTACTTCCAGGGAAGTCGATGAGGTGACAATCCTTTTGACTATTGAGGTCATCAGGCAAGAAAATTCCACTCCTCCGTCCAGCAATACATTCAGTGTCTAACAACTCCTACCGCTATGATAAAGGAGATTAGGAAAGAGCTGAGACTACTGTATCTAAAAGTATTACAATATAGATTGCTGCTGACAGCTAAAAATAACTTGCTCTGTCCTTTAAGGAAAGACTGAGGCATAAAATGTTTTCAAATCGCAAGACAAGTACCACAGGCATATGAGATACATTTTTTAGACTTAAGACATTATACACATTAGACAAGATAAAATGAGCACTCTCTATTTAACCAGAGAATGAAATTATCACAAAATTTCCCTTATTGAAAATAAGTACCCAATTGGCAACTTGTCAACGCTTTCGTTCCTACTGAAATTGATTGTGAAAATAGGCTGAGGGATATGGAAGGAAGGGCTCGAGGGGGTATTCAGTGACGAGTTCTGCTCCACCTCATTTGTAGAATAAATCAATGGAAGAGAAGGAAAAAGAAAGAGGGAAGAAGAAAGGGAAGAAGGAAGAGAAGGAAGGAACAAAAGAGAAAGAAAGAAGGGAGGGAGGGAGACAGGGAAAGAGAGAAAAAGGGAAGGTGAATGGGAAGGAGAGAGAAAGGGGAGGGAAGGAGAGAAGAAGGGGTTTTGCAAAGTTTAATGGCAAAAACTGAAATTACTTTTGCACCAACCTAATATTAAAAACAAAACGCAGAAATGTGGTGTCCAAAGAATTGGTTCACTGGCACTATACACAATTCACTCCATTCTAGTGTGTTAAGATTCCCAGAGCAGAGAGTCAACAATAACAACAAATCATTCTTCTTTCTGGACTCCTAATAGTAACAAGAGAAAAGCACTGATAGTTCTATTCAATTCCATGACTATACACATTAAGCAAACTGGTAAATGACTCTTGTATTATTGGATCAGATAATTAGCATGATCAATACTTTTATAGACTTTAAATACTCTCACACTCTAGCAAAGAAAAGAATTAAAACTACTTCAGTCCCTTTGTCTTTTCTTCCCCCTCTGAAGAACAATAATTTAGCTCAACTTCTGGAGAATGAAAATTCAATTTCACCCTAAATAACTGCTCAGCTACCTTTCACCAATGATTACTGTAATTTGCAATTTAAAATATATATATATTTTTTTAAACAAAACTTCTTCCATATTTGTGTTTATGTATTTGGCTTAAGTTACACTCTTTTGGACTCATAAATATGCAATGTTTTTATGTTATTGAGTTATTTAATGTTTCAATAATTGTATTCTAATAATGTAAGCTCCACCAGGTCAGGATTCCCTCATTTTACAGATTTCTACTGTGCTATGCATTTTATAGAGGTTGAATAAGCAATTGGAATTTGCTAATTGATTGATCATGCAGCAATTCAGAAAAAAAATAATAAAATACATCAAAGAGATGGAAAAGAACAGACAGGAAGCCAAGAAAGAGATGAGGTAATTTGCTTGAACAAGATGAGGCCTCTAAGAATAACACGCAGAGGAGCTGGCATTCCCATACACATGTGTGCTTTCCAGCTCTCTCCCTCCAACCTTGATGTCCAGATGAAATGAAAAATTGTGTCACTCACTCAGATTGTATGTCTAATACCAGGTATCTAAAATTTGGCATCAAGTGGAAATTTAAAAAAAGAAAACAAAACTGAGTGACACTTTAAAAAAATCTTTTGTTTAGATCTTACCTTTTCATATAGGAGGAACAAACAAAATATAACTTATTGGTGGGATATTGTGATAAAATTGTGGATAACTAAGTTATTTTGGAATCCATATTTTGAATAGAGAGTGTGGAAGAGAAAGTAGTGAGGTGAGATTCAAGGACGTGCAAGAGAAATGATGTAGGTTTCATTACTTTATAGGTTGTCACATATTAAGATGACAAAGCATTCACACTGAGGGTATAAGGTACTTCTTTTTTTAAACAACAGTATATTTTAAAAATAAAAAAGACAGTTTTAGAAGCACACATATCTTAACGATTTTCTAATAAATAGCAGCCCACAGCAGCTGGCATGACACTACACCAGCTTTTCACCATCTCGACTCACATAGTAAACCGAGCAGTCGGGTTTGCCTCAAAAAACTTTTGCCTGCTAAAAATTGAGAGTTTGACAGGTTTTTAGAAATGTTCCATGAATCCTAATTTACAAGCAACAGTTGGTAAGTGAGCGTGCCAATTAAATCAAATAGTGAGTGTAATTCATTGACATGATATTTCCACATGGAAAGGAAAAATGGTTTGCAAAGAAATAATGGAAAAGTATTTACCGATTGAATATTGCATCATTTATGAGTTTGCATTTTTTGGTTATTCACCAGTAATTGTTTACTGAAAACGTTCCTGGCATAGTAATTTACACTTCAGTTAGAGTCCACTCATCATTTGCTTCGACACTTACTTCATTTAGAATAACAATCAGTGAAACAGGGTCATTCCCCAAGGAAGACTTTCATGCAAGAAGCATGCAAAATTGTCAAATAGATGAAAATAGCCATCATGAATTGTTGGGCTCCACAGTGTCATTTCAAATTAATCTCTTTAAGCCATTTTGAACCTTTCCACAATAGCTGCAATACTCAGCTTTCTTCTTTTCTGCTCACAGCAGAAACTGAAAACTTTGGCATGGTAGGAACTTGAATGCCAGGGTAGAAAACAAAAGTGAGCTACAGAGGGAGAGAGAATGCATCAGAGTTCCCCATTGTTCGTGTGAGAAGCAGAGTGGGAATACTACCGAATGTCCATGCCCACAATTCTGTCTGATAAAAAGGACCTGCCCAACAGATAAGAAGAGGATGCTATTGTACAGTGCTCAGCATAATAATCCTTCATCATTTGCTTTGTTTGTACAGAAAGAACATGTCTATCTCAAGCATTGTATAAGCAACAGCACTCTAGATATCTACTAAAACCTGATTCTCTTTTTCTTTTACCCTAATTAGCACAGAAAGCTAGAATAATTTTTAATGGAAAATTTACAGTGAAAACCTTCTTTAGGGTGATTTATATATAAAATTATTAATAGAGTGAGAGCTGTACTTGAAGAAAGGACGCATAAGTATGTTTAAAATGAAAAGGCAAAAGTATATAATAATGAAAGGTAATCATTTTTAGATTCATTGCTTTCTAAATAAATTCAGTAATTATAAATTGCCAACAAGTACATAGACACAGCAGCAGTAACACTTTTAAGACAGAGCTCTCTCAAAGTTAATAAATTGTACATCTGCTGAGCAAATCATTAAGTCTTCACAAATGAAAAGAAACTGACTAGAGTTTCAAGATATATTAAAAAATCGGGAAACAACAGATGCTGGAGAGGATGTGGAGAAATAGGAACACTTTTACACTGTTGGTGGGAATGGAAATTAATTCAACCATTGTGGAAGACAGTGTGCCGATTCCTCAAGGACCTAAAAATAGAAATCCCATTTGACCCAGCAATCCCATTACTGGGTATATATCCAAAGGATTATAAATCATTCTACTATAAGGACACGTGCACATGAATGTTCATTGCAGCACTGTTTACAATAGCAAAGACCTGGAACCAACCCAAATGCCCAACGATGATAGACTGGATAGGGAAAATGTGGTACATATACGCCATGGAATATTATGCAGCCATCAAAAACGATGAGTTCACGTCCTTTGTAGGGACATGGATGAACCTGGAAACCATCATTCTCAGCAATCTGACACAAGAGCAGAAAATCAAACACCGTATATTCTCACTCATAGGCGGGTGTTGAACAATGAGAACACATGGACACAGGGAGGGGAGCACTACACACTGGGGTCCGTTGGGGGGAAATGGGGGAGGGACGGGGGGTGGGGAGGTGGGAAGAGATAGCATGGGGAGAAATGACAGATACAGGTGAGGGGACGGAAGACAGCAAACCACACTGCCTTGTGTGTACCTATGCAACAATCTTGCATGTTCATCACATGTACCCCAAAACCTAAAATGCAATAAAAAAATAATAAAAAAATAAAAATAAATAAAAATAAAATAAAATAAAAAAGAAAAAAGAAAAAGAAAAAAGATTCCAGAAGGGAGAAAAGTAGATGGCATTTTTGAAGGCTCTACAGTGATGCATTTAGGAATAGCATCTATGGATACTGAAGTCAAAAAGTGGGAATGTTCTTTTGATTCTTTGCCAAGTATGTAATAGTAAAATTAAAGGAAAACGTCTTCAGACTATTTTAAAATTGTGCTACTAAAAACACTTTCTAAAACTCCAGGCAAAGACTGTGCCATCATATTCCATCCCAACTTCATCTCCCACCCTCGTGTTCCATTAACCACCGACTTGTATAGCAAGCTAGAAATATCTTGGCCCAGGAAGTAAACAGACATTCAATCACGTTTCTTTCAACCACCAAATAAGTTAAAGTGAAAACAGTTCAGTATTGATTATGCAGGGGTCAAAAGGCAACAGAAGTTTAGAAAAAGCAACATTCACTTCATGTGGACTACAAAGATTTTTACACAGCCTTGACTATAGGAGTTTCTACTAACTACAGATACAGTTTTGTGGCCAAAAAAAAAAAAAAAAAAAAAAAAAAAAATGTATCTGGGTTAGGATTGTTGAATGAGAAACATTTGTAAAGAAAACAGTAAAGGAAAGACAGCTTCTGGGAAATGGCACATAATACAAGTTGGGCTGGGTGCGGTGGCTCACGCCTGTAATCCCAGCACTTTGGGAGGCCAAGGTGGGTGGATCACGAGGTCAAGGGATCAAGACCTTCCTGGTCAACATGGTGAAACACCGTCTCTGCTAAAGATACAAAAATTAGCCTGGTGTGGCGGCATGCACCTCTGGTCCCAGCGACTCGGGAGGCTGAGGCGGAAGAATAGCTTGAACCCAGGTCGTGGAGGTTGCAGTGAGCTGAGACTGTGCCAATGCACTTCAGTCTGGCGACATAACAAGACTCTCTCTCAAAAAAAAAAAAAAAAAAAAGTTGGGAAATAAATAGACCAATAGGGAGAATGTATGCAGACACATGCCAGGCATATGGAATTGCTATATTACAAATCTCTGGATTTTCATATTTCATTGTACCCCTAGCTAAATGATGATGTGATACTTTAAAGTGGCCTTGCCCAAATTTTTCACCTTCTCCTCCCAAAATAAAAATTTGCAGACAAGATGAAAACTCATTTTAAGATGCCCTATATTTTCTTTTTCAAATTATTATACAACCTGCATCTAAAAACCCTGCCACCCCAATTCTGAATGCATTCAAATGAAACATAGAATTGTAATCACAAGTCCAAAACTCAGAACTGTAAAGTCTCTGCTATGTGACAAAGAAATGTTATGTCTTTGAAAGGAGAAATAGCACCCGACAATGAAAATTGAATCCCGGAAATAACCAGGTGATTTAAAGCTTTCTAGATAATCACCAGCAACTAGAATGATAATACTTTAATGGCATATTATATTTAAATAACACCTTTCAAACTCCATCATGTTAATCTACACAACATGTTCGCAAAGTAAGAAGGAATGGGTATTACTCCGATTTTAGATTAGAAAATTGAAGGGTAATAGAGGATGGCTTACCAAGGTCTCTTCTCTTCCTGGCAGTGGGTCCAGGATTGGATGGATACTCAGATGTGTTTTTTATTAGATTTCAGTGCCTCCAAACCGATTTATCTGGTGGAGTGAGTTGCCCTCCTGTGCATGTTTTTTTCAGCAGCTCTCGGTAGATCCGAGAATTTCTCAGAGGTTTGAACAAATCTCAGGCTTCCTCCACTTCCTGTCACCACCTGGCAGGTATCCTAAGATGGCTTCCTGGGACCTACAGAAATAACATCAGAATCTCCCTCAAACCCTTTCTTAGTCCTAAGGCTTTGCCACACACAGAATGTGGAAAACCAAGTATGCCACAGGTTATGGACCTGCCAGGGTACACATCATTCTCTGTTTCCTTAGCACTAGACATATTCACCCAGTCGTTAGAACCTAGCCTCTCCTTGGCCTTGCCCCTTAGAAAATATCTATTTTAATTTTTATTTCTGCCCTCGGTCTAGGCTGACCTCTCTTTGGGCCATAGCCCATATTTATACAGAGCTCAAACTATTTTCCCGAGTTCAGGAAGAAGGCAGGCTTATCTTTTCAACATTTGAGACCATGTGGCTAACTTGAATTCTAAGCTAAAAGTATTTCACATTTGAACAGCAATGCAGCAGAGACAAAAAAAAAAAAAAAAAAAAAAAAAAAACAGGGAGACAAGTTTGCATTCACACTTTAAAATATAGACTAGCACCCAGAGCAAGGCAGTCTTCTCACATCAGTGATTCCCCCAGCACCTCTGCCAGTCGGCACGATCACAGCGTTGAGTGCCAAGGTTCGTAATGAGCGATGCTGCTGCCACTGGGAGTGTCCCGCAGGTGAATGGCGTGGAGGCAGGAAAAGGGACCAGAACCCACAGAGCCACACTGCATCCCCCTGCAGAATCTCCACGCCCCTCGCTCCTAAGACATGCCTGTGCTTTCTTCTCCGGCACACTGTTCTCGGAACAACGAAGTGTCACCTTGTTTTTCCATTTATTGCGCAGCAGGGTTCAAGTGCTCTTTAGACAAGTGATCCTTTCTTTCACTTACTACAAAGAACTCTAGATAAATACACTGTTGATATTGAACCGTCAACAGATGACATGCTGTCTACCACAAAAGGACATTTTAATATGAATAATCAGGATGACTTTTCCCAGTGGGTTTCGGAGATGCGCTGAACTAGGAGTACAGTGCTATTAAGGACACCTATACACAGCACTTCGTCGTGTTGGAAGCACCTTCACATACAGTTTTGCATTTGTAGGCAAATTCTGAGCTTCATTCTCTCCACAGGTATAAATATCACAACTGTTATGCATATGTAAACACATTTAGAAGTTTATAATTCAGTTATAAAGCTAACCTGAAAATTTAAACACCACTTAGATTACAAATTCTATGGGCAATGTGCTTTTAAAAATGAGAATGAGTGCGTTTTTGATCATCTGCCACTCATTGTGAACAATATCAACTCTCAGTGTTCACAATGTCACTGTGAACATTAGCCATTTTCAGAATGTTAAGCACTTAGCAAACTATTAAATACTCTATGGTCTTTATTCAGTTGGGATGAAAATTACAAATTTTGAAGACAATGGCAGTGATATTTCCTTAAAGGTAGACCTGTTTGAAGCCAACCCACTTAATACTGGAGGATTCGTTCAATCTTACTTATGAAGTGGGGTCACCTAGCAATGCTACAGTGCATTCTTTCTGAGTTATCTAATCCATTCACATGGCTCAAAATACCATTTACATACCAGGGGCAACTAACTTCATATTTCTAGCCCAGACTTCTCTGAATTTCCAGCTCATGCAGCCCATGACGCACTGGACATAGCTATTCACAATCATTTTTCGAATCATTTTAATAGCAACCTATATGAAATTGATCTCCTGATTCGACTTCCATGCAAAAAATCAATCTGGCAAAGTTAGAATGATCTTTTGGGGTTTCGATGAATGGGATTTTATTATAGTCAAAACTGTTTTGTTTTGTTTTGTTTTGTTTTGTTTTGTTTTTATCATAGGGTGCATTGGTTCCTAACAGCTTCTTTCAGAGTCTTTCTGCAATTAGTATGTACACACACACACAAATACAAGCATGTCTTTCCATAAAGGATTCTTATCAAAAGAAAAATGTTGTCAATTTAACAATTCCGAAGTTGTATTTTTAAATATTTTAGAAAATGAGGCTTTTTTTTATTGCAAGGCTATTTCAGTTATAGAGAGTAAAGGCAGGAATTGTGTTGCTCTGGAACCCAAGATGGAGTTGTGACATTTGTTAGGTCAAATGCAACAGTAGCAGGAACACATTACCAGGTAAGAGCAGATTTCCCACTCTTCACTTAGAAATTGTTCTGTGTGTGTTGGCTGCCAACCTCTAAGCAGGTCACTATTTTATTAATGAAAAAATAGAGGAAATAAGATCGTCCAATATATGTCCTAACAGTGGCTCTTAGCTTTATCATCACCCTTGCATAAGATGCCAGATCCTGTACAGCAGCAATGGCCCGTCATAGACACCAAAAGTTCCCCTGTTCCTCTCAGTCCCTTCCAACTCCAAATTTCTCCAGTTACTTGTGTAAATATTTATGATGATTCATGTCCTATACCTCCATGAATTTTAGTGACTGATACATTTATATAATTTTCCTCATACTTTGCTCATTTTCTTGTATGACTATATACCCTCCAAAAAGTCTGCTAAATAAACACGATTTAAATAATAGTTTTTAAAAAAACACATACTCTGTACCCAGAGTGTCTGGGTTCAAATCTTTGTTCTTGAACTTACTACAAATATAAACCTGGGCAAGTTAGTTACTATCTTTATGCCTCAGTTTCCTCATCTGTAAAATGGTAAAAATTATAGTACCTATTTCACAGGTTTATTCTGGGAGTGAAATAAAACAATAGTAAGCAGTATAATTGTTTTAGAAGTAAATACTTGAATGAAGGGTAAGTTTAGCAGAATAACAGCTGGATGTTAGGTATGCCCATTTTCACAAAGAGAGTGGTGCCCAAATTTCCTGGAATTCAGCTTTCCAGCAAAGATAGTTGAAATTAAATCAGGCATCTGACATAAAGTTACGTAGGCTTTGAGCTTCATAAGAAAGGGGAAGCACAACGCATAGGTGAAACATGCCTCATGCAAAATTTGCTGGACTTGTTAGTTACAGCATACTCATTATATAAAATAAGGTTTATGAGTTCAGATAACTCTTGAGTTCTAATTGAGTGATAAAGGATAGAAGTTCAGAAGGAACTGAAGGAATCAGTGTGAAGCATGGTCAACTGAAAATGACAACTAATAGGGGAAATAAAACAGGACATTGATGACTGCTCTGGCATGATGACCGCAGACCGCCTGCAGCCTGTGAAAAATATTTGCAGGTGGTTTGGCAGATGCAGAGGAAAAGCCTATTTTATAAGTATATACTTCCCAAATCTAAATCAATGTAACAGTGATTATTATTCACTCAAAAATCCTATTAAATCATTTAGATCAGCACATTTTTTAAGGACACACACATACACACACACAAATGTATATGGCACATATACTACAAAAATGGCCATATACTAAAAGGTGGCCTGTGCTGCCAGTTGTGGTGGCTTATGCCTGCAATCCCAGCACTTTGGGAGGCTGAGGCGGGTGGACCACCTAAGGTCAGGAGTTCAAGGTCAGCCTGGCCAACATGGTGAAACCCTGCCTCTACTGAAAATACAAAAATTAGCCAGACATGATGGCAGCTGCCTGTAATCCCAGCTCTATGGGAAGCTGAGATGGGAGAATCTCTTGAACCCGTGAGGCAGAGGTTGTAGTAAGCCAAGTTCGTGCCATTGCACTCCAGCCTGGGCAACTAAGAGAAACTTCATCTCAAAAAAAAAAGGTATTACTTACATTATCTCAACTAATGTTGCATTATTATAATGCACATAATCTCATCTTAACATCTCATATCATTATCATATAAAGTTTTATATTTAATTGTTACTATGGAAATGTATTTATTGAGCAAATCAATGACTTAAAGTTGACAACGTTTTATATTTAATTGTTACTATGGAAATGTATTTATTGACCAAATCAGTGACTTAAAGTTGAAAAGTACCAATAGAAGTAGAAATATTAATCTGATAACTAAAAACAACGTCATAAGCATAAAAGGTGACTACATTCCAGTGGGAACATGAAGTACAAATTTCAAAGCATTAGGACAAGTAAATCTACAAGGAAGATTTTATAAAAGCAGCTGAAAGAAAAGAGAGATTAAGGAATGGGAATATCTGTGGAATCATATCTTTACCTCACTACTTAGTATCTTACCTACTAAGAGATATTTCAAATAAAGACATGAAATCACTGAAACTTTTCTTGCTATTTTCAAAGAGAAATAAATTCAGAGTGACATCTTGGGTAAGCCAACCAAGGTTTTGCAGAACTAATATAAAATGATGCATATCTGTGTGAAACTGACTCATTTGCTAAAAGCAGAAAAGAGACCCAAATTATAGACATCCTTCAAATGTGCATTTTTATCCAAAAACGGAAAAAAAAAATGTAACTAAGGAGAAACACAAAGACTCAGTAACAAAGTTAATGACAAATATACTTAAGAGAGAACGTAGAAAGAACTATTGCATATTTCCTCATTTAGATGACATTGTTGAAAGTTTCATGAAGCCAATAGCATTTAAGGCAAAAGAGTGATAATTTTCTCAGGATATGTTTGCATACCTTTTGCTTCATAATTGGGTGAATACACTGATGTGTAGATTATGAATTATGTCATAGCCCATGTGTAGCAAACACATGAGAGAAAAGTGCTCAAGACCTTTGTTCACTTTTTCAATGAATGCTCATAGTGCATGAGAAGAGATATTTCATTTAGCTAATGCAGAGGAAAGCCACGAGATTTGATGATGTTACTAATGGCAGTTCCCCTTATGGTCCAAGGAACAAATTAGAAAAATTATGCTATGATTACTACAACTGAATTCCAAAAGTTTAAGTGTGTAAGGAAGATCACTGTTTCATGCATAGACGTTTTTGACCAAATGCCAGTCTGCATAGTATTTACCATTCCCAAAGGATAGACAGCAATCCAAAAATAAATCTTAGTGCTGGAGAAAACAATAAAATTCAAAATACCATCTAGCCACTCAATGCGCAGTTGTTCTTTGCTTTTTAATATATGAATAAATCAGCTACGAGAAACTCTTGTTTTAAGTGGATTTGCTATCTACAATCAAGGTGCTCACACCAATCTTTTAAGCCAATAATGAAACCAAAACATTTCTTCATGACCTTTCCTATGATGTCAAGTATTTGCTCCAGCAACATAGTGAAGTAATGTATTCAGTGCCTTTAGTAGTCTGAACCTATCTCTTTAAAGTTAACATATAAGAAATATTGTAAGGCTGTAGAATCAAGATTCCTGAAGATGAATTAGCTGTGGTACAAATAGTCTAATAGCCAAGAGTCATGCTCTTTTGTGAGATATTGAATTTCATGATTTATTAATGAAGTGAATTGATTCTATATTATTGAATTTTGTTACATTTTAAGAACAAATATGAAGAACCACTTTTCAAAGCCAGATGCACAGAGTGGACTCATGCTTTATTCATAGTCATCATCACCGGGGACACCCTGAGCCTTCCTGCTTGTGAAACAACCTGCTCCCCTGCTAAACTTCTTCAAATGTTAAAAGCCACTTTAGAGGAAAATCTTTTCATGGTATTAGGGTTCACTTTCAGTCCCAATGTCTAGAACCTTTGGAAAGAATCAACAAACATTTGCCACCTTTTCTAAACATGCGAGTCAACATGATGCAGTTCAATAGACATAAAGCGTGAAGACAGAACATAACTAGATGAGGAAATGCTCTTAGGATTCACACTAGCTCTTAGCAAGACAGATGCAGTAACCAGGGGAAAGATTTTCTACGGTGTACTCTATAACATATGGTAATGATATTGACTGAAATACTCTAATTTCAAAAAATACTATTACCTCAGTATATTGGCTCCAAGATGATCACATTCTAGTAACTAGCTGTGGAATGTAGAAGGCTTGGAAAAGCACCAACTTAGGGTAAAAATGAAGAGTTGCATATCTTTCATATTAATACATCATAGTAAGAATGACCATTTTTTAAAATATAGAATCACTTTAAGACAATAAAGCAGGAATTCTTATTTCTAATAAATTACAGTTTCAATCATTTAAAAGGAATAAAAACCTGCTTTTTTTAAAAGAATAAAAAAATTTAATACAAGACTATATAAAGGGAAAGGAAATGTCTATTCCCTATCTAAGCAATGAATCTTGTTTCCACGAGTGACCCCTGATTGGGTTGAATAAGGGTTGAACTTTCCCTAAACTCCCTTTTTGCACATAAAATTACCTTTCCTTACAATTTGCTTTTTTATTTCATTTAGCATGCTATGAGCAAATAAATATTCAGTTCATACACATTCATCTCTTTCTGTTGTTGTATAATATTCTAATGCATAAATATTCCAGAATGTACGTAACCAATGCCTTCCTTATAATAATAAACTAAAACTGAAACAATTTTGCAATTACAATCAATCTGGCTGCTAGAATATTTTAAACACACCTTGCATAGTTGTACAGGAATACTTCTAGAATAATTTCTTAGAGATTAAATTGGGGGTCAAACTGCTGTGTTTATAAATGCTGTCAATTATCCATCAGTCATACTGTCCCAACCAAGAGCTCATCTATTTTCAATTCCATGTGGACTTTTCCTCTAGTGGATGAAAAATTGCAAAGATTTTATTTGAATTTGAACTTACTTGGTTATTTGTGATATTGAATGGATTTTTAAATAATTACCACTTTTTAATTTCTGAATTGCTTGCTTTTACTCTTTGCCTGGTTGGTTACTTGTATTGTCATTGTTGCCATTGTTGATTTATAAAAATAAAAATGTTAATAGAAGCAATAAGAGCTGGAGAGTAAGCATATAAAAAGTGCTTGATACTTTGCTAAGACTTTCCATGGAGGGGCACATTCATCTTCAAATCAAGCATATGAAACAAGATGTATTACTGGGCTCAATGCTGTGCCCTTCATCTGGGATGGAAGCAAGACACAACCAACCCTGTGAATCAAGTTTGACTCCAGCCAGTATTCTTAACCATTGTTATTCTGCCTTCCTATTTGTATGGATCAATTATTTTCTAGATTTTAAGCCATATCACATCTTAGCACTTCACTCAACATTACTAAAATGTTTAAAGGTTTTAGTATCTAAAATGATGAGCTCCCATTACCCGGAAAATTTATTTATAGGAAACACTTCATTTTCCAATAGTGCCAGACAAATGTCACTACATATCTTTAACACCACATTGATCTGTCAACCTCTGCTAGCTGGAGTGATATAGAAAAACAGGAATTAAAGAAATACTGTTGCTCAGCCAACAAAAGAATTGCCACGAAGCCCAGGTACTAAAGTTTATTTATTTTTTTCCTAAAGGAGAAGGCAGAAGCTCCCCACTTAGAGAGCCATACACACACTTCTAATGCCCTCAGCCTTTGCTGCCCCAGAGGCTGACAGCATCATGTTAGATAGTGGGGATCACCCCAAGGGATAGCACGCTCACATCAACAAGTAGCTGACTGATAGTAACAGAGGACAAAGAAAATTCCTGAAATAGAAGCAAGGCATTCCTTTGGAGTATAGGCTAATATGGAAGCCACTATGTTATGAGTAGTTTAATGTGATCCACTGAAGTCCAATGTAGTCTAATGACAGAACAGAAGATAACGACAGAGAATTTTTACTCACCAGCAGTCCGAGGGGGCAAGAAAGAAACTCCTGCTGGTTGGGTCTATTCTTTGGGAGGAAGACTATCAGACAGAGGGAATCAATTACCCATTCAGGAACTACATGATGTGATTAAGGCACATGTTGGCATGTAAGCCCTAGAAGAAGCAGAACATGAGTGGGAAGGAAAAGGGTCATGACCTACACAGGGTGGTACAATCCCTCTTCTGTGAACTTCCACATCTTCAGTAAAAGGACACTTTTATATAAGGCTTGGCTCAATGTGAATGTGCAGAAGGTAAATTCAAGCCAAGCAAAATGGTGTCCATCAATAGAAGAGTAGAAACAGAAGCACCTTAAGAAGGGAGTGTATGGTTGGGATAAAACAGAAATTATGAGAAAAACTTCAGCTCCCACCAGATGTTGAATTAAATTTTCAAACTAAATCCCCAAGAGGCAGAGAAGCTCCAAGTGACATCCAAATTATAATAGTAGTAATGATAATAAAAACATCCAATAGCAATCCCACTTACAACATGGCAGGCATCCTACTGAGGGTTTCACATACACATTGTATCATTTAATTCTCACAGCTTCCCAATGAGATTGATACCAATCATTATTTCCTCCATTTTATAGGCAAGGACCTGTGACTCAGAAAGGTTAGTATTGTGGTCCACATCACGAAACTAGTAAGTGATACAACCACAATGTGAACCCAGTTCTATCTCCAGAGACAGTACCATTCACTATGACATTCAGTTCACAGCAAAATATCCCCGAGGTATCAAAAATAAGCAAGTTTGTTACTTTGTGATCTAAGAAACAAAACAGAGAGTAATTCTCTTAAAGGTAGTTCCATAAATTATTTCATAATTTTAAAATTCTAGCCTATTTGTTTAAGTTTGGTAAGACTAACTGGTTGTCAAAAGCTAGGTTCTTCTGCCCAAATCCCTTTATTCTCCAAGTTCCTCGTCTGTCAAATAATGAATGGATGATTATTTGCTAAGACCTCTTCTTGCTCTTGCTGTGATGAACTCAGGTAGAACATTTCATTCCCTGGCAGTGAGGTGAGAAAAGGCTTTGATGAAAATATCACACTGTCCTCATCATGGGCATGTGACACAAGGCAGCCATGGGAACTCACGCCAGGCTGCCAAGCTCTGCTAACCATCTTAGCTTCATGGGGTTGCATCTTCCTTCCACTTGTCTGAAAGAGAACAAGTACCTTTCAAGGAACCTAGGGATCACAAAATTCTTTAGATTCATTGTTGCACACAAGAGAACATTAAAACCTGGCAAGGTAAGGGCTGTGGCTGTAAGGCTGCACAGCTCGGGGTCACATCTTGCCTAAGGCCTGGTTTTCTGAGAATCCAGGCAAGGGAGCCTCTGCAGCAGGAAGAACAGAACACCCGCAACACCTCCCAGTGAGGCCAGCGTTCAGGATCAGGACCAGAGATTGTGCTGAAGAGGTGGCTAATTCACAAAACACGGGTTCTTACGGTTTATTTGGAGATGGAGCCTGATTCCAGTATGGTTGTCCTGAGCTTGCTGGATGATGACTTGTAACTGTGACCACATGTATGAAGTGGTCATCCTACAAGCAATAGGAAACATCTGCTTCTGAAAAGTAGATTATGACCCTGAAAATGGTTCTACAATGAAATCAAACAACTCTTGCCTGAAGTCCAGGAGGGCAAGAATGTGTATATCCCAACCTTTCTGCCCAGCACCTTGCCTGCACCCGCCATAAGCACTCAATAAACATAAGCACTCAATAAACTCAAAGAAACAAGAAATTGTCGTGACTGTGTTCAACAGGTAGGCATGCCAAATGCATGTAGTGTAGACAACCATCTCCCAGTATGTTTGTTTAAAGAATGACTCCTAATTTGGCATCTTCCTGCATTTACTCCAAATTCCTGACATGTGTTCACACAGATATACTGTGCTAGCTTATATTTGCTTATAGATTGCTTTGGATTATTATCTACTTGTTTAATTTTTTAAACTTATTAAGTTTATTCTACCCAAAATAAAATGTTTTTCATAATAGAAAGGGATTGTGCAATATTTTGGTGTGTCCTCAACATGAAAGGTAGTAATAGGGCTGACTACGGTGAAATTGTCTAAATTTATTCATTTCCTTTTGTTACATCAAAGCTAGTGTGTTTTAAGTTCAATTGACAGATGTATTCCCGGTACTTAAGAAAGTGCCTGAAACTTAGTAGGCAGTTAACAAATATTATGTTACTCATGATTACACAGAACTATGCAAATCAGCACCACCAGTCATGAAAAACTTTCTAGTCGTCTGTCTTCAATGACCTTCATTTAGAGAAACTTCGTAGTGAAAGTTGTGACCATGTTATGACAAACTTCCAGTAACTTACTCATCAGATCACTCCCCTTCACACACACACAGAATGTTTACTTAAAAATACGTATGAACAACATGCTGGTGTCATTTCTGAGACAATGAAGATTACAGGAAGGTCAGGCTGTAGGGAAATCAAGTGTCCTATTTTAGATGTTTTAAGTTTGTAATGCAAGACTTCTTAAGAGATAGTTGGCTATACAGACTTTTTTTTGGTAGCAATTGGTTTACAACTTTAAAAATATTTTACTAAAAAAGTCTTTATACAGCATGATCCAGTTGGGGATCAAACACAGATTTTTAAAATTAGTTGTAAGAATGCAAAGTATTCATATAAAAGCTATTATTAAAATTGTTCTTGGCATATGGTCCCAGAAAGAAACATCTTTTTTTTCCACTCACACATTCATGTGCACATATGCATGTACACACATAAGCACACATACATGAATACACAAAAATTACCTAGGTGCCAAAGCAAAAAGCGTTCTGTACACATCCAAGTACACACAACCTAAAACATCTCACCTGTAATTCCAGTAACACATCTCAACTTTATAAATCTTCTTTTTTCAAATAAAGACAGCTTTAACATCAATATAGAAAGAGAAAATACTAATTCACTTATCTTAGAAAACTTTAGCAACATCTATTAAAAGTAGGTTAAATGAATGATGCTAGAAGCACTAAAAGCAGGGGAAATCTACAAAAACAAGAATCTGTTCACCTTTTGCAGAATTATACATATGTAAGAACCTTTTGACATATTTTATAGCATTTTTTCTGAACACTAACATGTAGTATTAGAAACATATATTTTCTCTACATCATGTATACATAAAACACAGAGCCACACACATACCAAATACATAAAAGAACCCACAACACTTAGGTTAAATTAGAACTCTCTTCAGTTCCTCTTTTATACATCTGTCTTTCTGATTGTCTTTTTAAAAGAACAATTATTATTTATTCTGTAATCATCAGAAGAAGTAAAAACCAAATATCTAACTAGGTCTGATAATACATGTGGTTTTATGAAGTTAAAATATTTTACAGGTCAATTACAATTAATTTTGTTATAATTTCTAAATAGACTTTTCTACTTTGGGAAAATTATTGAATAATAGCATACCTATGTATACTTTGTGAATAGAGCAAATACATTTAGTTCTCTATTGATCTCCCATAAGATATAGTTGTGGTTACATTTACAATGTTTCATTACTTATATTTGAATATCCTGAGTACAATTTCTGGATGTATTTGCTTTAATTCCAAAATAAACTGTACCCAATGGCAGCTCTCTTACTGAGATTTCAGTATCAAGTTCCAGGCTCTTCACCTCCATGCCAACAGCCTACAAAGAAAACACTTCCTAGAGCATGGAGACAAGAATTGGCTTCTCTTCTTGGCAACAGATCCCGTGTTGATGACTTTTAAAAGAATAAGTGTTCAGTTCAAGGGCCCTAGAGAGGCTGACGACTGCAGCTCCGGTCATTTGAGGAAAAAAGGAAACAGATTTTTAAAAGCCAGAGAGAGGGGCATGGAATAATAGACATTTCCTTTAATTAAAAAAATAAAATAAAATAAGCAAAAGCAAGTTTTGCGTAATAACATATGGAGCTCCTTATAATTAGGTTAAAAACACATAGATACGTAGATTAGTGTCTTTGATGTGTCTGGACTTCAGATCAATTATGCACATGCTAATGTTCAATTTCCATAAGAATAAGGCAAATGACAATTACCTGTTGGCTTAATTTTATTTGACAAAGACACTCTCCAGACCCCTTAGCAAGAAGCTTGGTTCTTTTCCACATGGGTTCACTCCTAGAATCTACAGAATTTCATGAAGAAGAAGTTAACTATTATGTATAATAAATAGACCCAATATCCTCTCATCAGACTTGCAGGTCTTAACTATCCTTAATCTCCCTTCTGAATGAAGGTCTCTAGGAAATAAATTAGGTGGTGGATTTCACTGCAGAAAGACACTTGTGTCCCTTGGGTGAACAGTTTCAGGACCTAGGAATGTCCCTGCTGCTCAGGGCTGCTCCTTTCCCTGACCACCAACTTGTCTCTTGGAAGTGAAGAAATGAAAGATAATTTTCTACGAGAGAAAATTTTTATCTCATATAACTCTGCCATTTCAAAATAATTTCAGTCACCCTGTTGGAAAAGGCTAATTGAAACTTAAGTAAGAATAGAGTTCCAGAAAAAAAAATTAATAATAAAATTTGATGTAATAATAAGAAAAATCTGGTTTCTCATTCTTTTTTCTGCGTTTAACTAGTTTTGTGGCTTTGCATAACTCACCTAATTTCTCTTGGTTAAGTCTCCTTTATACTCTGACTAAATTATGTTTTAGGTTATTTCTAGCTCTAAAATTTTATGCTTCCATGCATGAGGTGGATTGTTTGCCAGGGAGAGTTTACCAGCCACAAGAGAGGTGGAAAATCACAGCAAGGCTGTGGCCTCCATTGCCAGCACAGATAAAAATGGAAGCATAGTTCACCTCCATTTCTCAGCCCCTGATGAAAGTGGTGGTGGCTACCCAGTAGCCTCGGAACAGATGGAACTTACAAGGGGAAAACTCACCAGGGGAAATCACGTCTCCTACAGATCCTCCCTTTTCGTCACTGTGTCTCAACAGATGAACCGCCACTGACTTGAGGGGACACATGGGCTTCAGGGACAGGGATGTGTGTGTATTGTGCTGCATGGCAGTAGCCATGTACAATAGAAATCAACTAAAACTTATTTCCTAATTTAAAAAAAAAGTTTGATTCTGAAAAAAAATTATTTAGAAATAATGAAAATTATAGAGAACAACATAAAATGATTGGTGAGAAGAGAACTGGAGAAGATCTCAAGAACACACATGTATCTCAGAAATCCACCCCACAACTGCCCTGTGAGCGTCTGTCCCAACGCTAAACAGTCTTTGCTAATCCAAAGACTGTATTACAGAATGCAAATGCACATGTTTATCCTTAAAATGAAAGACAGCTTGATATAAAAGAATCTTTACTTCTTTCAAAATGCTATGTTAAGTGCCACAAATCTCCTGAAGATGGTATTAATTTCCTCTAATAATAATTTCTGGGTCATTAAGATCATTGCGTTTTACTTTATATGCTCCTTATCAACTACACAGAAGCCTGTGCAATATCTCCCAGGAGTCCGGCTGCCATATCAGAAAGGCTCACACTTTCAAAGGATTAATAACACCTCTCTGGTGCTTTTAAAAA
Organism: Saimiri boliviensis; assembly: GCF_048565385.1. Taxonomy (NCBI): domain Eukaryota; kingdom Metazoa; phylum Chordata; class Mammalia; order Primates; family Cebidae; genus Saimiri; species Saimiri boliviensis. The sequence goes on along the minus strand of NC_133464.1, from coordinate 7,657,846 downwards.
TCCCTCACTAATCTCCAGACTTGCTTATGCTGCCCTGCCTGGCCTTGCTTCTGGGTGATGGAGGCACTGGCGTGCTGGAGCAAAGGCAGCACTCCAGCTCACAGCAAATGGGAAGCAATCCACCAGGGCAGGATGGATAAGCCAACTCGTATTTCTTTTATTTCTTTCTCCCCTGGAAGGGGGGCAAAAATAAAGGTCACCCCAATATGAATAAAGCAGCCTTTTGACAAAAGACATTTGAATGGATTTATCCACTTGTAATAAGAATCCTAATTCAATTGAATGATGTGACTTAATCTAACCAACTAACTCAGGCTAGTTAGCCTGCAAACTGGCTTGATTCATAAAAGCGGAATTATTCATTTAATTGTTTTTTATTGGGGCAAAAGTTACATTAAGTTGGTATTGACAAATTTTCCATTTGCAAAGCATAAGCATTGATCCCAGCGATGGTAATATTTATTGATATCAATCAAAAATCTCTCCAATCCATACTTCTTCCTCCCTCACACATATCAGATATTTATTGTCTCATCTAAGAAGTTAGTTTTAAGACATTACAAATCAATAAAATTTTCTGTTATTTTGAAGGAAATTATGATTCTTTTAGCTGGTGTGTCTAAAGAAACCTGATTAGAATTTGTTAATTTATTAATCATCCAGAATGTAAGGCGGTGAACAGAAGCAGAAAGAAAAAAATAGGGAAAGAAAAGTGGAAAGAACAACCAGATGCAGCGTCCAGTTGCAGAGGGCACTCCGGAAAGAGTGCCCGAGCAGAAAAGCTGTACCCTGCCGATAAAGGCCTCACTTCTGCTCTAGGGCTATACCTTCTTATTCAACACTACTAACATACATACATAATAGCTATGCAAACATAAATGTAACTACTTATAGTAGACTGATTAGTCCCCAGGCATTCTGCACAGACAATCCATGTGTGAAGCATGATTTTTTATTTTTTTCAGAAACCATAAAAAAGTAAGCAAACCTTCAAGCTCCGGCGTTTTTAGTCATTCACACAATCTGTAAAGTGGGTCGATAGTCCTCTGATTTTCAAGGTTTAAAGCCATTTCCTCATCTAACTATCTAATTTCAAAGGAGTGCACTTTTCATGATGCAAATGAATTTAATATACTCACACGTGCAAAGAAACGGAGGTTTCTGTGCTTTTCCAGAGTTGATTCCATCTTCCTTGCATGCTCTCACTCCACTGAGGGTAGGGGAACAAATCTGCCAATTAGTGGTATCTCTCTTGCTTCTGGTTCCATCTCCTCTTAATTTGCCACCTTTCAGGTACAAGTTTAATTTCTGAAAGCATCACCCTCCACAGCTCCCAGCAATGGCAGCTCTTGCTGTGGCCACCATGGGGAGTCTCACTCATGTTCTTCTCTGGGTCCTCAGTGGACTTTAAGGCCAAAATGTCCCTGGTGCAATGGTCATGGCTCTACCCACCTGCACGTGCTGGGGACGCCTACAGTTTGTGAGTTCTGGCCTGTTCTTTCTGGACCAGATCTAAATCAGGTGGGGTACCCGTTGGCTCAGCCCCCATGAAGGCTTGCATGATCTGTTGCCTGCACCTAAGTTCTCCTGAGTATCTCATGCCATCCCTAACCCACAGGCCCCCTGCCCTGTGACTATAGTAATGCCCGGAGTAAGCTCTCCAACCAGCATCGTCAGCGACTTTACACAACTGTCCCCAAAGACCATGAGCTCCTGGATCCCAGCCAACTGCAAGAGAGCTGAGGGAGCTGAGTTCAGGCCCTTGCCTTCTACCTCACTTTACCAAATGGCTGGTTTTATCCTGATGGGCACCAGTGTGTCCCAAACCCAGTGCGGGTTAGAACACTGGTAAGTGTCTACCTCTAGGGTCTACAGGGATACGTCCTGCCCTCCCCACGCGCAGCTGCCCTTACCCCCCACGCTGCTGCCTCTACCCCCCAACGCGCAACCTCTACCCCCCATGCGTAGCCTCTACCCCCCACGCACAGCTGCTCTTACCCCCCACGAGCAACCTCTACCCCCCATGTGCAGCCTCTACCCCCCACACGCAGCTGCCCTTACCCCCCACGCTGCTGCCTCTACCCCCAATGCGCAGCCTCTATGCCCCACACGCAGCCTCTACCCCCGACGCGCAGCTGCCCCTACCTCCCACGCGCAGCTGCCCTTACCCACCACGCGCAGCTGCCCCTACCCTCCATGCTGCTGCCTCGTGGTCCCAGGGCATTCATTTCTCAGTCAGGAACGTGAGGAAGCCCCAGTGCAGGATCTCACCATCTCCACAACGAGTGAGATCAAGTTGGAAGAAAGAGGGGATATCTTTCCTATACTTTCTGTTCCAGTTCCCATACACAGACTCAGCAGTTGATCTCTCTGGAAGAGAAATAAAGGAAAAAGCCCTCATTTTATATCCCAGGCTTAGCAACCATGCCCCTGTAGAGTTTACTTCCCCATATTCTCGGCGCGGCAGTTTCTTCTTTCTGCCCTTTTCCCTCCCCGAAAATAGGCCTTGCTTATCCCGGCCACGTGTAGTCACCATTCTGGCCCACCTTATAGTGTAGACAGTGCATGTCAAAGGAGCTTATAAATGATAAAATGCTGTGGCTACAGCAAGAAGGTGACCGGGAGGGAGGGATGGGATCCAGATAGGTCAAGAAGGAGACAATGAATCCAAATGTCTACCAGATGCTTATTTCTTTCTCAAAGTTAAGCTGTTTCCCATCTCTCTATATAATTGTTGATTTATTTATTTTTCAGGCATGTTTTAAAGTGGCAAATGTTAACTGAAACTCGGGCTCGATTTTATATTTCAGTGACAGATGAGGTACTTTTTTTATTTCCTGGGCTTTAGAGTATAAAAGACTCTTTTCAACAGAATCACTTGATGATAAAATACCTGATGGAATAAAAAACTATAATTTATTGGAGTTTTTTGATAAATTGAGTATTTCCTTGGAGAAAAGTACTTCCCTGATGATGTTTCTTCCCTCTCAACAATATTTAATTTTATAGAATTAGAAAAAGATGATTATCTCAACATCATCAGTCAATCGGTTAACATTTACACAGTGCATTCTGTGTGTCAGCAAATGCTAAGTTTTGGAAATACAGCAAAGAAGAAAACAGGCAGATGATCTTTGTCCTCATGAAGCTTGTCCGCATGGTTCATCAGTCTTTTACTAGAAAGAGTACTAGCTGAGAATTCAGGATAATGGAATCTGGCCTGCTATCAGCTCATTAGTATCTGTACTACCTTTGTTGATCCTTTTACTTTACCAAGAGTCAATTTCCTCATCTATAACATGGGAATAACAGCACCGGCCCCATCTATCTTAACATATTATCATGAAACTCAGATAAAACCACAAATAGAAAATTGCTTAGTGAGCTCTGGAGTTCTCTGTGAAGACAAGGGAGTGATGATAGAAATGAGGGAGGGACAGAACTCAAGTTTGTTTATCACAGTCCTGACAAAGTTATTCTTTGAGCCAGCTCTGAAAAGATACTTCTTGTTTGGACACTATATTTTTTTTTTTACTTTAGTAGATGTGAGCTTCTTGAGCAGCCCTTTATGCACGCTGAGAAAAATTTGTTTTGCTCTCAGCCAAAGGATATCACCTCTAAAGTGATATGATTTACCAAAACTGTAAATCAAATAATAATTAAATATTAAAGTGCTGTGTAGCGTTCAAAAGTTACCAAACACTTTTACTTATTTATCTCATTTAGCCTTATTTAATTCTGATCTTAATGTGTTTGGATTGGCCATTGTGTTACTGCGTAATGTCTTTGGAATGAATGTTTAAAAATGCAAAATGTAAAAACCTTGCACTATTACCCTCTGATAGTGTCTTGAAAGTAAAATTCCAGTGAGCTTTCAGGAATCTGCACATCAAGGACTGCCATTTTAAAACGCTGCCTGTCTGAGGCACTGTTCTTTCCTGATACACTTCCCCAGGACACAAGGTGCTGCCATGGGACTGTATATCATTGCTGATGAAGACGGCAGTATCCCGCCTCTGATGTAAAAGGCCTCAGTGATGCATCAGGACCTTCCGACAGGCCACCATGAGGCTCTCAGTCACTTGACCCCTTGCCAAGTGATGAGGGCTGAGGTCTCTTCTATGGACACTTTAGTATAGGGAAATGGAGATACTCTCATCAGAAGAGACTCTCATCATTATTTCTTCCGAGTGAAAGTGAAAGAAACCAACTACCAGGCTGTATGGTACTCATTAGAGACGTTTGCTGTAAAGGAGTGGGGAAAGAAAAACATAATTCCGTATTACAGTCTCCGTAGATTTTGTCTTTAAGATAATCCAAATGCATAATCATTTCTGCTCTGATGTTTTATCTCTAGTTTATTTTGCCTCTATAAGATATCTGTTTAAACTATGCCTTAAAAATGTTTTTGGTGAAAAGTGCGGGTGTGTGTGTGTGTATGTATGTATGTGCGTATTTCAAAATTGCTTTTATTCCATATTAAATCTACAATATTTCACTCAAAAGGTAATGAAATGAAGCAACAGACACTAGGGCCTACCTGAGGGCTGAGGATGGGAAGAATGAGAAGAACAGAAGAAAATAACTATGGGCTATAGGGAAAGAGGAACCGGAAGTCCATTCAGCAAGTTAGAATGCCTTCATTGCCCATTTTATAAGTTTGTAGACGTAAACTCCCAGGGATGAAGATACCTTCCTCATTGTTGAATTTTATAACCTTGATTTCTCAGGAATCTGTATCACCTGGGTGATGAAATAATCTGTACAACACACCCCTATGACATGAGTTCACCTACGTAACAAATCTGCACATACACTGCTGTGCCCAAAATAACCTTATTTTTTAAAAAATAAAAATAATGTGTACAATGTGGTCTAGCCACTGCTTTGCCTCCAACAGGCACTCAACCCAATAGTATCAACTAGTTTGGTGGCAAGTGAAAAAAAAAATCTTTTTATTTTTAAATAGGAAGTTATACATTTTTTGAAACAAAGAGGCTGTTTAAAATTTGAAAATATGAAAACAAATGGAGACAATTCTCGTAAGTAATACACCTGGCTAAGCAGAATGCTGTGTTTTATATTCAGATTGTTCCTAGAAGTGACAAAACAGGTTTTGTCATGTCTGATTTCCATCAGATGTGGTGGGTCAGTTAAATAGCCACACTAAATAGTCCCTACCACAAGTAATAGCACTCATTGTTCACAGCTGAATTGTACACAAGAAGGAATTGCTGATTTTGTACCGATAACACATCCTCCCCACTACGCAGATGCACATTCTACACAAATACCAATAATGTCAGTGTCTAGGACTTTGTCCTGCCCAAGCCTTTTAAAGCCTGCTCTTTCACTTGATCAAAAATAATTGTGAAATGTAAAATTCTTTAGTAGAATGCTTTTAACCTACTGTGGAGCAATTGCCCCCACTTAAGAAGCTCAAGAGAACTAGGGATCCCCTCTCCAAAAAAATCACTTAAAAATCCCAAATACACATTTTGTACATAGTCGCAGGAAACTGACTGACTCACTGTGGCCCTTAATAGATCCTCGGTCAAGAATAGTGGCATTAACATTTTAGGATATTTTCCCTTTTACTGAGGGTCCATAGCATAATGAGAGATTTCATAGGTCACTGACCAATATTTATTAAACAATTCATTGATCCAAAGCATTTGAATAGGTAAAGAAAATTTTCATGGAATTGTCAAATACATATTCCTATTTTTTTTTTTTTTTTTTTTCAGATGGAGTCTCACTCTCCCTCTGGCCTCCAGGCTGGAGTGCAATGGCGAGATCTCGGCTAACTCCAACCTCTGCCTACCAGGTTTAAGCAATTCTCCTGTAGCCTCCTGAGTAGCTGGGATTACAGGCATCCACCACCACGCCTGACTAATTTTTTGTACTTTTAGTAGAGACAAGGCTTCACCATGTTGGCCAGGCTAGTTTCAAACTCCTAATCTCAAGTGATCTGCCTGCCTCCGCTTCCCAAAGTGCTGGGATTACAGGCGTGAGCCACCACGCACAGTCTCCTACTTACCTAACCGGTGTGGGACAAGCTCTGACAACCCTGCTCATTTATCCATAGCTCTCGAAAGGGATGAGAATTTCTGCCCATTCCCCAGTATCTGAAAATTCCATACAAACAGTAACTTTAGAATTGTCGTAGGCAAAAGAGTTGTAACAATTAGGGAAAGGAGGAAGAGACAAAAAGTAAGGCAAAGTAGTCACCAGGGGAGTGAAGACTGTCTGATTCAAATTTGAGTCTCCACAGATCTGTTATATCATTCAGTGTCAGAAGTTGAATAGAATAGTTGACATACTTTGAGGGAGTTTTGTTTTGTTTTGTTTTCTCAGCCTAAAACTAAGTGTTAACTGGCTTTCCAGTAGCACAGCAAGTACAGTGCTTCAGTGATTAAGGACCAGAATGAATTGCCCATCTTTCGTCTTTGATCTAAAACAACTGACCTTGCAAAGATACTGCCTAATTATCTGGAATCACTGATGGGGAGGGAAAGAGGAACCTCAAGTCCATTTAGCAGTTAGATTGTCTTCATTGTCCATTTTGTAAGTCTGTAGACGTAGACTTACATTTTGTAAGTGTGTAGACGTAGACTCCCAGGGATGAAGATACCTTCCTCATTATTGAAATTTATAACCTGGATTTCTCAGGAATCTGTATTGACTTGAATTCACTTCTCAAATCATAAACAGATAGTAGAATTAACTTTAAGACAGAAGCCTAAATTTCTAGGATTACACATAAAAGACATCATTTTTGTAGAAAGTGCCTAAGTGTATCTGTGTATCTTATCTCCGTGTTGCAAGCGAGCTGTGTCTCTGAGTCAGACTGATTCTGTGTGCTGTGAGCCTCCATGGTACACATACAACACACCATCAGAAGAGAAGGATTCATTGATCTTTTGCAGCACACCAGTTTGAAACCACAGCAAGAGTTTTGATGAAGATAATAAAAATCCACATGGAGAAGACTTAAGCCAACACTCACATATTGTTGATAGTTTCAAAGGAAAACACATTGCTCTTTCTTCTACGTACCCACATGACTTTGCTTACAACCATTGCTTTTCAGTCAGTGTGTGTTTACAGTATGTTACACCGTTTTCACATTTACACACACACACATACATACACACAATGAGGCATCAGGATCCAAATCTTTATAAATTAAAAAAAAATTATGTATATGCTGTAAATGCATTATATACTGTATTTTCCTATGTTTCAAATTTATAGTACACGTTGGAGAGCTTTCATAACATATAGACTACACCGTCTTTTTAGATAAAAGATAGCAAATGCTAGTGAGAATGTGAAGGAAAAAGAACTCTTACACACTGTTGGTGGGAATGCAAACTCGTACAGCCATAATGGAGAACAGTATGCAGGCACCTCAAAAAACTATGAATAGCACCACGGTATGATCCAGCCATCCCACTGCTGGGCAATCACCCAGAGGAAGTGAAATCAGTGTATCAAAGAGATCTCTGCACCCCCGTGTGTACTACAGCACTATTCACAATAGCCAACATATGGAACCAAACTCGATGTCTAACAACAGAGGAATGGATAAAGAAACTGTGTACGTATACACAATGGAATGCTATTCACCCATAAAAAAGAATGAAATCTTGTCATTTGCAGCCATGTTGATGGATCTGGAGGAGCCTAAGTTCAATAGGTCAGAAAGTTAAACACACATGTTCTCACTCATAAGAGGAACCAAAGAAAGTTGATCTCATAGAAGTGAAAGGTAGAATAGAGGATACTAGAGGCTGGGAAGGATGGAGGAAAGGAGGGATAGAGAGAGATTTGCACTGTAGGTTGAATACAGTTAATGCTAACACCTAGTTTCACACAACTAGAAGGAGGGTAGCTGATGTTCCTGACACAAAAAAATAAATGTTTGCAGTGATGGAGATGCTAATTACCCCGATCTGATCACTAAATGTTATATGTATCAAAACATCACTAAGTACCCCATAAACATGTACAATTATTGTATGTCAATTTAAGAAATAAAGTAAAAAAAGAAGAAAATAAACTGTCCTTAAAAAATTAATCCTATAAACCATGAACATTGTAATTTTTTAATCAAACACTATAAAAGGGAATAAAATGAAAACTGTGTTCCTCTAATCCCAACTCTCTAGTCTCTCAGTCTCTTTGCCCAGAAGCAGGCATTTTTAAAGTCGTTAAATAGAAAAAATAGAAATAAATATAATAGAAAAAGAAATGGTAGAAAGAGAGAACACTAAAGAAGGCTGCAGATTGTTTGCCAGCCCGCCACACACAAGTGGAGTCTGTTTCTTCATCCCTTGAATCTGGGCTGGCCCTGAAACTGCTTTAACCAACAGAATATGGCAGGAGCACAACTTCTGGGCTGTTATGGGCTGAGGCCTTTCAGGGGACAAGCTGTTTCCTCTTCTTGGAAATCAGACGCCACGTAAGACAGACTGACGAGCCGTGGAAATACTACCCATCAGGCTACACACCAAATAAGTGTTTAGGAATGGCTGGATTCTCCACTCCCTTGTCAATAAAGTGTTTTATGTACTCTAATTTGGTTTATATATTTTTAACTCTGACTAGCTTTAAAGGATCTTTTTGCTGCTTTGACAATATTGTATATGAGAGTGTGCATTTTTCTCTCTGACCGTAAACTTATTTTACCCTTTATATTGTTAATCTTTTTATTGAATTATGATGCTTTTACACCATTAAAAAATAATTTTACGTTATGAATATTTATATAATCAAACTTCTCTAACTTTCTTTTACAATCATAGTTAACATGATTTTTCCACTATAATATTAGCTCTTTTATGTATTTTGCTTTAGTTATTTTATATTTTCATTTCTTGCATTCAATATTTGAGAGAGCTCTAATTTGTGTTGCTATAACAAGTAATGTTAGTATCTAGTTTTATTCCTTTCCAGGTTGCTATCTTCCCCTAATTATTTAAATGCAAATCTTACATACTAACTTCTCATGTCTATTTGTATTTTTTTCTATTTTTTATTAATGCACAAATTCGTGGCTGTTATTTATTTTCAATTTGTTAATTTTCAAATATGAAATAAAGTTATTTCACACTTGGAGATGTCACTAATACATTTGAGTTTAAAATTTCAACAGAAAGGTTCTAGCTGGATTCACACAAATGGACATTAAATCATTATATTATAAAATTAGCTTCAAAAACTATAAAGAACTTTTTTTTTTAAGTTCACATTTCTTGAAGCACAAAAAAAGAAATGGCTACTATCAATGCTTGTTAACACAGAAACGCAATGGTATATTTTGCATATTTTTTGTAGAAAATCATGTGAATTAGCAAGATTAATTATAAATCCTCCATATATGGGTCAAGCAAAATGAAAGATTAATTTATTTGAATAGGCATAGGTCAATTTGCCCTGGAAAGATAAAATTAGCCAGTAAAATCAAACATGCTTTAAAATTACAGGGAAAGCCCTAATCGTGGTTCTGATGCTTTGGATTAGAGTTCCAGTTTCTTCTGCATTGTATCATCACTCATTTTAAGATGGATGTTCCTCTTTTCTCCCATGAATAGTGACTTTAGTTAATAAAGATAGGAAAGTAGCTTACTTATCTTTGAATCTCCTCAGAGAGCTGAATATAATGTGGGTATGTGTGCTACATAAATGCCAAATTAATTATATGAATGCATGAATTCAATGCCATATATGGCATTTATATTATATATATAAACTTAGATGTATATATTTTGAGACAGGGTCTCGTTCAGTTACCCAGGCTGGAGTTCAGTGATGCAATCTCAGCTCACTGCAATCTCTGCTTCCCAGGTTCAAGCAATTCTCTTGCCTCAGCCTCCAAGCAGCTGGGATTACAGGTGTGCACCACCACACCTGGCTAATTTTTGTATTTTTAGTAGAGACAGGGTTTCACCGTGTTGACCAGACTGGTCTAAAACTCCTGATCTCAAGTGGTCTGCCCGCCTCGGCCTCCCAAAGTGTTGGAATTACAGTTGTGAGCCACCGTGCCTGGCCCAAAGTCATACATTTTTATGTGAAACTTGATTAAACTTCTGAAGTCAAAGACAAAAGCTGTCTTGAAAAAGTAAACTTTTAATATAAATGTTCCAAAATATTTTTAAATGTAATCATGATTTGGGAATTCATTCATCAGTCATGTAACTAATGCATTAAACATGGCTTTGAATTCATTTATTCATTAAAGATGTGTTCAAACTATTTACACCTATGCCATCTACTAGACTGTGGAAAACACGAGATTAAGAGGTCAGTCACAGAGGGTGGTAGGGAAGACATTGAGAAAGCCATTACAACAAAACACAAGCAGAGCTACAGGTACAGAGGGACAGAGGAAGGAGCAGGGACACATCCAAAGGGTGCCCAGCAGAGCTGATTCCTGAGACAAAGAAAGATGCATGCTCCACACAGAGGGAACCATGGCTAAATAGTACTGTGGATAAGCTAAACAAAACAAATAAAACTCATTGTTGGCGAGGGAATCTATCTCCTGGATTTAGGATTAATAACTATGTGTTTTATGTTTCACTGAGAAAACTTGACATATATATATTTTTTCCTTTTATTTTTATTCTGGCAAAGAATAAGTTGAGACTTTTCCAGTTCAAGTTCAGTGCCACCCTGTGTACAAAAGAGAAGCTCTGCTTTGCTATTCAGTCGCGTGAAACATGAAATTCCTCCTGTAAAGAGCAGGAAAAGACTTCTTCAAAAGGCAGTACCACTTTATTTCACAAGGTAAAAAATAACCATGTAATAGCACTATGAAAGCATGGCTGTTGACAATGTAAGTGCCATGTAACCATAGAGTAATTATCCAGTTCTCTCCTTCTTTAAAACAAAGACCAAGCTGAAAATCTAAGAGCTGCAAAGTGCATGATGATTATTCCGTTCATTACTTGGTAACTGGAAGTATAATTATCAAGTAATCTGCATGAACATAATTACGTATTTACATAGTCTTTGCCATGTAATTACAGAGGAGTTCAGTGATTATACAGTACACTCCTTGAAAAAGAAAGTGATACCAAAAAACAACAAAAAAAATCTGTGTGAAGTAGTCATCTCAAACAGAAAGAATTAAGCATGAGAATGATTTATCTTAGAAAAGTCCTAAATCATGATAAGTGCAAACAACAAAAATTAGATCAATTTCCAATCATAAAACCAATCACAGTCCTTTTTCTTTTTTTGAATTATGGAAGCCTGCTGGGCCAGTGAAACCATTTCATTCTTTAAATGCTCAAGGAAAAAAATGGAGAGTTGACTTTCTCATTTCAAAAGGAAGGGGTTTTAAAAATATATTTATTAGTCTAATCATCTCTGGCTCAGTCTTCTTTCACCCACTATTAAAATCACAAGTGCCTCTTTTATATTCTAATATGTTTAATAAGTAGGTAAAGAAAAATGTGAGGGAATAAAAAGCAGTTATTGATCACTTAACAAAGTTCTGAGGCTTTCTCTCTATACCAAAAAGAATATTAAGTACTTAACTTTTTTAATCTTTAATATGAATGGCTTATGAAATGATGTTCTGAAATCTTTAAGTATTTTTGTTAACTGCATCATTATTACTAAAATCTTTCTATTGACTGATCATCGACTCTTGCTTCCTGTTTGCAATAATTTGGGTTGCAATGATTGGGTGGCATATTCTGCACAGTGGAAATTATCATTTAAGAAAGCTGTTATCTAAAAATATTTGCATAAAACAATTCAGACAAAAATGAATTAAAAGTGACTCTTGCATATATACCATAAATAGAGACTAACCTATAAACTGCAAAATATATGCATAAAACAAACAATTGAGAAGTATTTACTTCACGTTAGTCACTATCCTCTAAGTAGAGATATCCTTCCAGGACATAAGCCAGCTCCTGTTTTTGTCTAACAAGCTTGGCAAGTTGACTCTCAGTTCTCTAAATGCTATTTAACAGGTTCACATAGTAATTTGCTGCAATTTTTCATTGCTAAAGCAACATCTGAAGGTAGGTGACAAGCAATAAAAAAATAATCAAATAAGAAACAATCAGAATGTAAGGCTTTTGAGACCCTTCATTGTAGATTAGCATATAAAACATAGCTGTAGCCATTCTTTAAAAAGGCATTACAAATCAGTTTTAATATTTCTTGTGAACAAATATCACAATGTCTTTAAAGAATCCCTGCAAATATTCAGTGTCTTATCCCCATCTTTCTTTAAAAAGTTTGAGCCAGGCATGGTGGTTCATGCCTATAATCCCAACATTTTGGGAGGTGGAGGTGGGAGGATAACTTGAGCCCGGGAGTTCAAGACCAGCCTGGGCAACATGGTGAGATCTCATCTCTACTCAAATTACAAATAAGTAAATAAAATAAAATAGTAAAATGATTGATCCTTCTAGGGATGTCATCATCTTCCTTCATCACAGGTCACAGTAAGAGTAACTATAGCAAAGAAAACCTCCAAAAAAAAAAAAAAAGTAGCAAGACGCTTCCTGGTAAAGTGAACTAAATATGACCTGAGAAGGACTCCGCACTTCTATATGTTAGTCCTTGCGAAGGAACGGTGACCTACTTTAATAGGCAGACAAGACCGAAAATCTAACTTAGGAGTGTGCACCTGTAACAGTAGCTGGGTGTTGGCCAATCCCAGAGGCCATACTTCAACCACTCATAGATAGCTGAGTGTTCAAAGTGTGATCAAATAAGGCAAATGCTGAGCTATAACCAGTCCCACTGTTTCTGTGCCTCATTTCCAATTTCTATATGTCACATGTCACATCTTTTCTTTTTTTTTTTTTTTTTTTTGTGTGTGTGTGTGTGTGTGTGTGTGTGTGTGTGTGTGTGTAAATTTGTTCTGACCATGAGGCACCTCTGGAATTGCTCTGGATCTGCTGTGATTCTGGAGGATACCTGATTCGCAAATCATTTCTTTTTTTTTTCTTTTTTTTCTCATTTAAGCTCCATTAAATTTAACTTCTCTGGAGTTATCTTTTAACACCCCTAGCCCCTCTATTGTCTGCTCCCTGATTCAGAGACCCGGCTATTCTACCAGCAAAGAAAAACAAGAACAGCGCCACCCTCAAAACCGGGCAAAGATGGACTCCAGCCCTGGGCTTTGCATTTCACAAACTACACCAAAACTAGTTCTACAGGGACACAGGTGGGCTGCTCCTTACCAGGAATTTGCCCCATGAATCACACCATTCCAGATCCCTAGAGACTCTTTTCCACACCTTTTGCCTGTGTTTTTGAAGCAGATGTGCATTTTCTTTGAATGTCATGGTGGCTTGTGGGATATGCCTCTGCTCACGTCGTGAAGGACAAAGCTTGGAGATGCAGGGAGAAATTAGCCAGCAGAAGCACTTAGGAAAATGAATTTCTTCCTCTGCAATGGCATATGAACGCAATAGACTGTTGTATGATGAAGTGGTGCATTCTGATGGGGGCAGGCATCCATTTTCTTGTTTATCCTTTATTTGATATACCTGAACATGGTGAAGAAACTCTCATGTTATGGAACAATTTAAGTTACACTTCAATGTGTGTATTTATTTCGGTGTAGATGTTTGAGGAAAAGAAAATGTAAGTTTTTCAAAACTCAAAATTTTAAAGTTCAGTTTTATCTAAATGTATTTTAAATGTTCATAATTATCACTTATAATTTATACTTCATATTTAGTTTAATGGGCAATTTTGAATTTTTAGAAAAAAAAGCTTTAAAAGTCAAAATAACTGAAACTTTCATTTTGTAATACTTCATATTTTAAACAAAATCTGTTCAGATTTTGAACATTCTGAATACAATCACTTTTTTTATCCTTCAACCATTATTCTCAAAAGAACAAAAGTCTTATGAAGATCTGTATTATAAAAACAAAGTGATTTTGCTTAATTTAAAACACACAAAAAAATTATGGGTACATAATAAATCTAATGCGTGTGCCACCACACACATCATTGGCCTCTCAGTGGAACGCCCAGGCATGCAACAATCATAAAGTGCAGTCACATTTTGCCAGCATTCCGTTGTATAAAAACTGCAACTTTGACATATTTTTCAATTTTGACATTCTAAAGATATGTCAAGAAAAAAGAATAAAACATCTTTTATTTAACAATTTTTAAGTCTGCTTCCTAACTTTTAAAAATTTAAGCATATGGCATCCAGACTTAGAGTCTTTTTTTGTCTCTCTTTTAGATCCCAAAATATTAAGAGCTCTTCAAATCTCTTTCTCTGCAATGCAAGACATTCTGACCCAGGTCCTGTGCCCTCAATGCCATGACCACCACAATTTCCGCCCTCTTATTCCAACTCACCAGTGATGCCCGTGTTCTTGTTACATTCCTCCTAAAAGCATCTTGAAAAAAAAGTACCCTCAATACATTTTTAAGTGAACATCTAAAATTACTTTTACTATAATATAATTGTTACAAAGTATGATTGCCAGTGTTTTGTATGGGTGTTTTAAACATATTTTTATTGAAAACATACCCCTTTGTATGTATATCATCCAATTAGTTTCAAATATTCACAGTAATTTTTAATTGGAGAAATTAGTCTTCATAGTAATACCAATCACCTAAATTAGACCTACCCTCTGTCTGATGAAAATATGATTTGTGGCCAGGTGCGGTGGCTTATACCTGTAATCCCTGCACTCCGGGAGGCCAAGGTTGGTGGTTCCCTGGAGCCCAGGAGTTCAAGACCCACCTGAGCAAAGCGGTGAAACCTTGACTCTACAAAAAATTACAAAAAAAAAAAAAATTAGCTGAGCAGAGTGGTGCAAACCTTTAATCCTAGCTACTTGGGAGGCTGAGTGGGAGGATCACTTAAGCCTGGGGAGGCTGAGGCTGCAGTGGGTCATGATCATGCCGTTGCACTCCAGCCTGGGTGACAGAGTGAGAGCCTATTTCTAAATAAATAAATAAATAAATAAATAAATAAATAAATAAATCTGGCTTTACTTTTCAATTAAAATAAATTAATACCTCCATAATAACCATCTATCTTTTCAATTTTAATTTTTAGATAGATAGATAGATAGATAAAACAGCTTCAATTCTTCATCTTCTCCCCATAACTATGCCTTTTTCCCAGTAATTCTTCAATATCTTTCTATTCTGACTTTAGGCTTGCCCATGTCACTTGCCTTGGCCAAATGCAAGAGGGATAAGCTCAGGCCAACCCACTGGTCCCAGGAGGAGGAAGAGAGATGAGGGCACAAACCACCCAGTCAAGACCAGTTTACCTCAATCAATAATCAGTCAACTCCTAAACACATGAACAAGGCAAGCCAAGAATAGCAGGATCACTTGAATATCCCCCAAAATAAATATTTACAGGTGTATGTCAGGGAGCAATAAATATACATCCATATACGCCATGGATATACTGCAGTGATTTGTTACACAGCATTATTGTGGCAATAGATAACTGATACAATGAATAAGGAGTTAAAAAAACAAATATAAGGCCTGCAGAAAATAAAGCAAAAGGAATACCATGCTTAAAACTCCAATAGAGAGTATTTAGGCAAAAATGACCTACATGGTAAAATAGAAGAAAAATTTCAGGAAACTCTTTACCATTGTGGGTAGAATGCCTGAAGCCTGGGCCGGAAAAATACACGGTAGAGAATGTTATGGAGAGAACAAACAGAGGCTAAAACAATGAGATGAAGAGAAAAGAAAGATAAATGAGAAAATAGAAAATTGCAAGCCAATTAAGAATGGAATCTGATTAAAAATCGATATAGGAGACAGTGAAGAGCAGTGAGGAAAATTCAAACCGTGGCATGAAAGACAAGCTTGAAAAGCTGCCCCAGAATGAAGAGGAAAATGTCAAAGAGATGGAAGTTATCAGAAGAAGAAAAATAACCAAACAGAACAGTCATATAACAGAGATAAGTAGTATTCCAAGATTTTTTTTTTTTTTTTTTTTAGATAGAGCCTCGCTTTGTCACCCAGGCTGGAGTGCAGTGACAGGATCTTAGCTCACTGCAACCTCCACCTCCCGGATTCAAGTGATTCTCCTGCCTCAGCCTCAGCCTCCTGAGTAGCTGGGATTACAGGCACCAACCACCACATCCAGCTAATTTTGGCATTTTTAGTAGAGATGGGATTTTACCATGTTGGCCTGGCTACTCTCAAACTTCTGACCTCGGTTGATCCACCCACCTTGAAATCCCAAAATGCTGGGATTACAACAGTGAGCCACCAAGCCCCACCCAGAATTTTTTCTTAATAAAAAAGAAAGGAAAATCAAAGTTACATAAGAAGAAAAATTCCTTGAGCTAAAAAAGAATTTGCAACCACAAGTTCAAAAATTTACTACATTTTAAGTAGAAACAGGAAAAATTTTATTATACCTAAATACATTCTGGTCAAAAAAAAAATTAAAAAGTGATGACAGAGAAGAAAACAAGAATTTATACAAGCATGTAGGCAGAGCTAGGGGTCAAAAGAATGCAATGGCAAAGAAATAACTATTAAAGTCCTTTTGGACTTCCCAACAAATGCCTAAGACAACAACCATGTTCTCTGGGAAAGAAGTTGTGATCACCCAGATTTTCACATGGCCAAGTTGGCTTCCACTTATGAAATCAACAGAGACTTTGGAGAGGCACTACTATGTGCCCTTTACAATAATATAATTGTCTGTGAAATGCATAACACCAAAAACTCCCCTGAGGCATAAAAGGGTCTAAGTGTCTACCCAGGATGGTGGTGAAAAGCACTGAGTTGAACCCTAGCAGCCTCGTTTCAACTCCTGACATGTACAATAGCTATGGCTTTTAACAACTAAAAACCTAGTCTCTCGTCTATAAAATGAGAATAGTAGTCTCTACATCTAATTGTTGTAAAGCTCTAACATATGGAAAACATTGATTGTAGAGCCTATTGTATAGGACATACTCAGCAAATGTTTCATGACAGTATTGCTGGTGCCATATATATAATATTTAAGGCCAAAATCAAGTAGACTGCCTTTCAAAGGAGCTACCAGAATTGAAGCCAATCTTATCTATGGTCTATGTGTTAGGTTGAAGCAAAAGTAATTATTTTAATGGCAAAACCTGCAATTACTTTTGCACCAATCTAATATATATATATATGTATATATATATATATATAGTCACCTTGAATAATATCTTCTTTTTACTTTGGAAAAGAGCACTTGAATGGTCCTCTCTCATATGAATATTAGGTACATGTATTTGTATGATGTGTATATTTTGTGACTTATGTAAATACAGGTATAGGGTAAGAAATAGAGTGTAACAGACCTGTTATTAACTAGTCAAGGTATACATCAATTGGTGTCGAAACTAACCACTGAGGGACAGGTGCATCCCACTGTGGAATAAACACTGTTCTGATAAGTGAAGTTTGCATGAGCTGTTCAGATAGGCAACAGTGGCCCCAGTCATGATTCATGGGCAAAAGCAATGAGAGTGCTGGAATAAATTTCCCAAGTGTATCTGCATTGGTGGCTCAGGTTCCACAAAAAAGCTAAGTCGTGAGTGGTTATCTTTGAGGCCACCGTGAGAGATAGCACCTAGCCAGTGCCTGGACCAGCCACGGCTTCCCTACAGTAATAAACAGGAGTCCTTTGGGGATGACCAGTACCCCCAAAGAACACTGTATAAGAGATAAGCCATCCCTTACAACTGGAAAGAAGAGTGATTGGTTCCCTTGGAAACCTCAGCCTGCGGAAGACATTTGGAGCTCAAGAGAATAACCAGGAAACAGAGCCACGCAATCACATGTGTCCACAGTTGATGAATCAAGTCAGACCAGTTAAAAGTGTTTGCCAAATTAATGAATAAATGATCAGTGTCAGGAGAGTTCATGTCTCCCCATCATCCCCAGCTATCCTAGAGGAGGACCATGGCTGGTTTTCTTAATCTGATAAAATCATGCTTTAAAATGATACAGTCCCCACAGTTTAATTACACCTGACTTCTTGCCAAGACTTTCTTAATGTTTTCCAGAATATCACTCCTTTCAGCTTTAAAAAATGTTATGAGCATAACATTCATTACAAAAACAGTAATAATGCACTTCTCTAACATATTAGGTTGGTGCAAAAGTAATTGCAGTTTTCTCAATATATCCAAAACACAATATATTAATATAGCAACCCTACTAATTCATATACACGTTACTGACCTTTGGAGTTCATGGGGAAAGTTATTCTTGCCTGCAATGAATCACCCACATATTAAGTCCTTTCTGATCTCCTGTCACAGTTCAATTAGATGCATTCCCAGCCTGGAAAATTTTACTCCAGAGTCTTCTTAACCCATTAAACATCTAGTCAGATGAACTCCCAAATCCATTATGAATAACATTAGATTCATAGAAATTGATATGTATCTTTCTTCAGATGCAGCAAGAACATTTCTGAGAAAATCCATGACTAGAATTCCCCTGTTCCTCTTTTGATGGAAAATATAAATATAAGGCCAATCCTAACTGAACTTGTCAAAGAGGCAAAGTGTCTCCAAGACTTCTTTATTTCCAGGCATTCAATGTTGTCACATTGTCAAGTCTTGCCCTGTCATAAACAGAAGGAGCTGAAAAACTTATCCATACCCAAGGTGCTGTGAATTGGCATTTATGTGACCTCAATTCTAAATATGTACCAACATCATCCAGCCCAACCTTCTACTTAATTAGCAGCCTTCTCTTCACTACCTTAAAAAGCCATGATTTCTGTCACCCCCAGTCACTAACTCCTTCCCCGTTCCATTGCTGGACACGCTCCCTCAGAAAGCTCTGGTGTTTGGCGGGTCAAAGCTGCCTTCTTCAGCTTTCACCTATGACCCTTTGGCTCCACAGACATTGTCCATCCTTGGGCGTGAAAGCTCTCCAGGTAGCTCAAAAAAAATGATTTCATTCTTCTTATGTGGCTCTTTCACTAATTTAATTAATTTGTGTAATTTCCACTTTTTCTCTTATGTCATGGCTTTTAAATGGCCACCATCTTGTTCACTCATGTTTCTATGCACTATCGTTTGTAAATGTCCTTCTCCAAGTATGTTACACAAGAAAAGCTTCATTCTGATAGCAATAACTGGGGGAGATGTCATAGTATTTTAGAAAGAGTACAGGCTTTGAAACTGTCTAGACTCCTGAATCTGAATCCTAGCCTTTGAACTGCAAGCTAAGTGACCTTGAGTGAGTCATTTAACTTCCCTGTTTTCTCACCTGTAAGAGAGGAATTGTACCACCTGATAAAATGATAGTGAAGACTTGAAAAAATCAGTGTAGCATAAAACAAAGCATAACCCTTAGCACAGAGTGGGAAACCCTCAATTAATGATAGCTATTATTAGAAAATGATGACATCAAAAGATGTCTACGTTGCCTGTATATCTGGGTAGGTGTGTGAATATTCAAGGAGCAAGAAACCATAATTTTCTTAGTCCCCAAGAGTGACTTCTCTGTTTACAGTATTCTTTCCCCTGGCTCTAATCCAAGGGTACAGATTAATCCATTGTTCCTTGGTGAAGTGACACTTTCTGTATTTCAAATATTTCAGCTTTGGGATTAGAACAGTAAAGATTTTCAAAATCCCAAAGTAGTGCCTGGGTTTTCTAATTTTATTTGAAATAAATGGTCTCCCAAGTCATAAATTCTGTATATCATCAACTAGTTCTACTCGCGAGTGCAATGGGAGAGATTTGTGTTATTGCTGACACTAAATCTACACCAAACGCCTCTTACTCTTGCTATAGAAATTACCATGAATATGGTGCAATTTAGAATTTCCACTTCTAAGTGTTCCATGGCAGGGCTAATGTCCAGAGAATGAGCGGTGAGGGAGACACCATTAGATCTGCTCACTGGAAACTGAGAGGACCCCAGGCAACACTGTAGGTCTCTGCAGGGGGCCTCTGGGAAAGTGTGATCTACAATGACACTAAAATTCATGCAAATACTTTGGAATGCAAATGAAACTCATTTAGAATTTTACGGGCAAAATTCTGACCTAAAGCTTCTTCTTACCTTTCCTGATTTGCCCCTCTTGAAATCTGCTGGTTTAGAGCTTAGAGAGAAGACAAAGGTAGAAGAGGAATCCTAAGATTGCAACATTGAGAAAATATGTCCCAGCAGCCAAAACATAGAATGAAGGGTTGGAAGAGGTTGAAGTAGATGAGTTTCTTAGTGAAGGCAAACAGAATCATCAGACCTGACTTCACTTGCACTCCCGCAGAAGCCAGGGGGAACTCCCACCACGAGACTCCCAGGCTTCTTATGAGTTCATAAGTGGCTCATATACATCATTTTAACGCCTCTTTTTCTGTGTTGTTACCAACCATAAAAATGCTTAGCAAACATTAAAACGCTTTGTGAACTTACTTAGAAATATAAGTAATAACCAACATTGCAGAAATGCAGTGGACTTCAGAAAGGATCTCATCAGAAGAATGGCAGGTGGTGACAGTATTGTGGCCAAGAAACCAGCTTCCGACACTAACTCATCAGCAGTTTATGTTTAGTTGGTGCATTTGCTTCAAAACCTCTTACATTCTTTATTTCTCTTCAGGCTCACAAAGTATAGTAGGGGTACAGCCTGCAAAGCACTATCATGAATGAAATAATGAGCCTGTCACAGCTGGGCACAAAGTTCAAAATCTGGTAGACAGGCTCTTTGGAAAGAATTTTCAAGGAAAACAACCAGAAGCAGAATGTTCCAAGAAGACATGGGTCATGACCAAGAGCATCACATGGTTATGATCCAGGCCTTGGACCAGGACACATGTATTGCATGCTCAGACCCCCTTCTGCTGGCCGTTCTGCCCCAGGACGTGTTCGTACAATGAAAATCACAATAGAGTCTCACTCATAGATTTACCAGGAGGATTAAATGAATTAACACGGGTACCTCTACTCTTCAATACTCTTGTAAATAATCACCTTCCGTGGCTATGTAAACTCTCCTTCTTGCTTCTAGATTATTCACATCTCCTTCTGTGAGTGGCCAACTATTAGCCAGTAATGCTCTACAAATGCCAGCATAACCAGCAAGTCCACACTCTCCCGGCCATTTTCCCAATGCCTATGATGAAGGCCACATGTTCCTCTGCCCCGCAGGATGTTCTCTGCCCCAGCTCTAAAACCAAGCCCCAAGAGCTTGTGAAGACCTGGGTTCTGGAGTCAGGTAGACCTGGGTCTGGTTTTCAGATTCTACTTCTAACTGGCTGCACAAACTTGAACAAGATACTGGGCCTCTGTTTTCTCATCTGAAGTGTGGGGATAGTCATGCTGGTGTTGAAGAAATTTTGCAAGTAGCATAAATAATATATGAGCATCTAACAAGAGGCCTGGTAAGATAAACATTGCTGCTATTATCATTGGTGGTGTTATTTTCTTTGTGATTACTAAGTCCACTTTCACTGCTGGTATTGCTTTAGTCTTGCACCAACATTCTAATAACTGGCCTTCTCTGTGCCATATCTGTTGCCGTCTTCTGCCCCTCCTCTTGTTTCTTCCAGAATGAGAGCACATATTTTGTGTAACATGTATCATGACTTAAGAGAAGAGCAACTTGTTAAAATAGCATTTGATAAAGCGGGGATTTGGGCAGCGAGTTGCTAATTTGCTTTTGTACATTTTGGGCTCCAGAATTATAACTTTAAAAGTTAAGCAGGATACCCCTAGTTCAGGTACTAAATATAACAATTGCAAAGGATGTTGCACATGCTTTAAAGAAGACAAAAAAAGTTACAATTAAAAATGGCTAAGTCTAAAACTCACAGAGATACAGATATGGATATACATACAGAGTTAGTCCTTTTTATGAATAATGATGTATAAAGGGCACTTACCAGATTTTCATGTCACTGTTGGGCACTGTTGGGCTGTTCTTCTAAGCAGCTGGTGACAAACCTGAATTGTGGGTGAGCGCAGAGTTTCTGGTGGTTTGTTTTGCTGCTCCTTGAGT
Source organism: Saimiri boliviensis (assembly GCF_048565385.1). Lineage (NCBI taxonomy): Eukaryota > Metazoa > Chordata > Mammalia > Primates > Cebidae > Saimiri > Saimiri boliviensis. Next base: position 7,635,849 of record NC_133464.1, on the reverse strand, counting down.
GACTTGCACTGCCTTGGTCACTGCCATTTGTGCTGGCATGCATCTTGTTCCTTCAGGGTGGTATCCTCAGCCATTGCTTGGGTACTTGCAGAAAATACAATCTGAACAAACTGAGTCTTTGCAGTTCATTTCTGTGGAAGTTTTTGCTATCCTGAAATAAAATGTACCAGCTGCTGTGCAATGCTACTCTGTCTGAGCTTAGTTCTCTGCTGCATCTATGTCTCATGATCAGTAAGGTCTCCCCAGCCTCATTTTTAGAGAAGCACATTTGTTAGAACATCTCTCTCTAGTACTGATGATATGGGATTGTTCCCTTGACCTTGACCCTCTTCATAGGCAGAAACTGGCTCATTTCACTCTGGCCACTCCTGGTGAGAGGAAGCATGCTAGCGAGCATGTATGGGAACCAGGGGGAACCAAGGTTGGAACCAACTGGTTGCTCCTCTAACAGAAGCAGGTTCTGTGCAGGCCCCACAGCAACATCCAAGCCCCTGTCCTCTCTGCTCCTGGGTTCTTGTCTAGCATCCAGGAAGAATCAGGTTACACGAAAGAATTGAAGGTTAGTGTGTGCAGAGGCTTTTATTGGGTGATAAAAGTGGTTCCCCGTGGGATGGGGAATTGGAAAGGGGATGGTGTGGGAAGAAGCGTTCTTTCCCTGAAGCTGCACCATCTGAAGTTAGCTGCGTTTATCTGTAGTCTCCCCCACTCAGTTTCTGCTTCTCTGCTCGCTGCTCAGCCACTTACTTGCATTCCCAACACTCAGCCACTTTTTTTTTTTTTTGAGATCTTTTTATGGGCATAGGATGGGGCATGGCAGGCCAAAAAGGCAACATTTGGGTGGAAAAACGGGCTGACTGTTTTCACTTAGGGCTGCAGTTCCAAGCTTAAGCATGGGTTTAGCAAGGAGCCCAGTCATTCTGTATAACTGAGACCACCCTCAAGCAGGCCACCACCTAAGAGGCACTGAATCCATGCTTTGTGTGGGGGTATGGGTTGAACTGTGCACCCAAAAGATATGTGAAGTCCTGGCCTCCAGTACCTATGAATATGACCTTATTTAGAAACAGGATCTTTGCAGATATCATGAGAACATCAGCTAAGATGAGAAAGAGTCAGGAGGTTCTTATTTCAGGGACTGTTGTCATATTAGAAGACACAGAAACCCACAGAGAGTGGAGCACCCTGGGAAGATGCAGACATGTGGAAGGTGCCTTGTGGCCATGGAGGTGTAGATTGCAGTGACGCTGCCGCGGGTCAGGAGTGCCAGTGTCCTCCAACGAAGCTCAGAGAGAAAGCACGGCCCCGGCACCCTCAGACTCTGACATCCAGAACTGTGACAGAATTGACTGTGTTGTTTTAAGCCACCCATTTTGTGGCCGTTAGTTATAGCAGGCACAGGAAAATGATACAACTTAGTGTGTTAAATTTGTTATGTCTAGTCCTCCCTAAAAAGTCAGTTTTCTGCTCTGAACCAGAGATCTAGAAGGACCCTCCAGGGATGACCACCCAACTCTTTGCCTGGAGATCAACATGGAGTTGCCAATGGCTCTGTTCAGAACATCTGCTCTGTGGCTCACTTTTTGTGGTCCCGCCAGAGGCCACACCTGCCGAGGCTGCCACGGGTGTCGCCCACCTGCCATCGGGAGAGTGTGCAGCCTTCCTGCCTGTGCCTCCTTCGTCCCTGGCTGCTCGCAGCCCCCAGGCATCACCTCAACCCCTGAGCACCTCCATAAGTGAGAGGCCCTCCTAGCTGGCCTTTTGCTGAGCCCACGAGGCTCTGAATATCCCTCTGGCCTCCACAGCACCACTTCTCCCTGACAGCCATGTCCTCTGGTATAATGAAAATAATAGACTTAGATTTAAGAGTTAGATTACAAACAAATCCAGAGCCCAAGCCTGGGCATAGAGGACCAGCCCTTCCTTCAGGCTGGTGATCCCGGCTGCCACCCACCCCACTCCAGGCCTCATCTGCTGCATTTCCCCAAGCTGCAGAAGGAGGCTTCACAAGCCTCTTAACCTGAAGTAAGACTTAATTGTTTGGCTTAGAAGTAATGTATGCCTTTTATGCACGCATTTTGAGTAGATTAGAAAACTCCAGTACGTATCAATTTATTTTTTTCCAAAAGGAGTTATTAAATAGGATGCGGAAATGTCTGCAAGCCAATATTGACATGTTGAGGGAATCGCTCTCTGTGTTGCTTCCCAGTTGCCCTAAGTTGCTACTTCAATATGCTTTTCTTTTTATCAGTAAAAATAGCTGGGAACATATTCCCCATAGCACCTATTTCCCAACATTTCCCAATACATACTCCCAAACATTTCTAGATATTCTGTGAAAATATCCCAGTTTCATTTCCAGGGGTGGGATTGTTGAGGCAAAGGGTTTATGCATGCTTAACTGTATTAAATACAGATAAAGTCGCTCAGAAACTTAACTTACAGTCCCACTAATAAAGGCGAAGAATACCATTTCCCCCACACATTTGCCACCACAGAATATTATGTATATTTTTCATCTCTGCCAATATAACCTGTGAAATTGGTATCTGGGCTTTTTTTTTTTCTGTTTTGGTTTGTGCGTCTGCACTTCTCTGACTACTGATGTGAACATCTTCAGAAATGTATTCATCATTTACAATTTCTCTGCCGTAACTACCCTATCATGTCTTTTTGCCTATACATATGTCAAATCACTTATCTTTCTCTTATTTGTTTGCTTACTTTAACTTCCAAAAATCAAAGTAGCGACTTGTGAATTACGTGGATGTCTGTTCATTCCAGTCTTCTTGGTAATGATCCCAAACCAGAACCAACCTGAAGCTCAGCAGCAGGATTCAGTGGTTCAAATGATGGTGCCCACTTCTCGAAGAATGTTCCTCAGAGCTTCAGAGATTGAGATGGATTTATCAATACTTGGAAGGAAATTCTGGTACAATTGTTCAGGAAATAGTAGTAAGTTTTAGAATGTGATATGCAGTATAATCCATTTTATAAAACAAACAAAAACAAAAGCATATATTTGTACACCCTTGGTCCCTCACTTGTTCCTGACAGCTGCATCCCATCCACCACCAAGCCATGCCACTGCTCCCCCTAAATCTATCCTACCCACCAGCATCCCTTGCCTTTAACCCTCACACAAGACTCTACCATCTCTTCCGTGACTTGTTTCTCTGTCCAGACATGCTGCTTCCTCTGTTCCAAGCATGCAGCTCCTGTTCCTGTACCAACGTCTGCTTCTTCTCAGGCTTCACCTTAGCTGCGGCTTCCCTCCGGATCCTCAAGCCTGACCGTTTGCTCCCCAGGTTCCCAGCAGCCAGCGCATACCATGGTTTTTCCTTGCCTTCTCTCTACTTGAATTTGCCCTCTAACCTGCTGTTTCCTCCTCTAGAGTAAAGATGAGAAAAAACAGGGACTGAGTTTCGTTTACTATTAGATTCCCAGAGATAACTCTCTACCCAAGACAGGTAGGGACTCCAGGAAAGTTGATCAAACTCCTTGTGTGCTGCTCTTTGTACATGGAGGTAATGCTTATGCCATACTCTTGACAAGACACATGCCCTAGAATGATGCATTTACGAGATTATTATTTTGTTCAGGTTTAAAGTCTATAGCCATGGAGGAGAACAAACACATCCATACCTTACAGTGATGGGGGCTAATATCTGGATCCTATTGACATATAGAAAACAAGAGTAACATGTAGTACTTGTACACTGGCTTACAGTGTACACATTCCCAACCTAATTAATCTTACTAGTATCATACTGCTCTAATGATTTCTCATCCTTCATTCCAGGCCAAGTTCTTTTTCTCAGAAGTCCTCTGGTCTCCTGTGAGACACTTGATGGGTGACGTGGCTAAGCTGGACAGGCCAATGCAAATGGTACTAATAATTCAACACAGACTTTTTGACTCTGTTTCACTCAAAGATGTCAATTCCAGATAGGGGAAAGAACTGCTTTTCTGCCTTCCAAAAGCCCTCGAACATTTCAGGCTCGCCACCTCCCATGAGCTGTGGTCCCTTCCACCTTCCACTTCAAGAGTAAGTATTCTGTGCCGCCAGAGCAGCAAGTTGTAAAGGTGGCTGTGTTGCAACCCCATCTTCCTCTTGGGTCCTTTCATTTTCTGCCCAACTCACCTTCCTGCCTCTGGCCTGAGCGCCCCTCATTCAGTCTCCTCTTCTGTGCCAGTGATCTTTCAAAAACATGAGATTACTGTGTCACAATATGTTTTCATGTCCTGCAGAGGCTCTGAAACTTCCATCAGTTTAACCTGGTGTTCAGCACTGTAACAACCTGGCTTCTCTTCTTCTTCTGGGTCCATCTCCCACTGTCCACCTCACATGGCCCCTGACCCTGGAGCTCCATACTTTAGCCACATCAAGCCCTTCATCATCAGTGAGTACATCAGGCTGTTTTCTGCTTTTATGCATTTTCAAACACTTTTTTCAATTGAGAATGTTCTTTCATGGTCAGTCAACATAGGAAATTCCTATTGAGCCTTCAGAAACCTCCCACTCTGTGAAGACATCTCTACTTTCCAAGAAAAACTGACCATATCCGTTTTATTCACCACCATGTTTTTTCTTCACTTGTTATACTGTGGCGTGGCCATGGGTCTACACTCCTGTCACTCTTTATAGCTATAAGATGCCAGAGGACAATTATAGATATTATGTTTCATTGCATCCTCTTGCCTGGAACCTCATAGGAGTGTTTATTCAGTGAATGAATGGACAAAATAATTAATCACAGTAAGAAGTAGAGCCTCAAATCGGAGTTAGAATTCTGTGACCACATGAAAAAAGCACCAACAATAATTCTAGACTTTGAAGTTTTCACTTGGTTTTCATTATGGCAGGAGGCACCATGTGGGACAATCCAGGGAAAAATTGCAATGGTCACTAATCTCCCTGAAAAATTCTAATTTTTCCTGCCAAATGTCTTAGTAAGTCTTATGACTATTCACCACTCTACCAACTAAGAGCCAGTCAAAAGTCTACCATTAAACAAAGTAATACACGAATAAAAGAAAAATCACAAAGTAAGGTCTAGAATTAATCTGAACAAAAATATATATTTGTCTCAGAACCCAAGAAGCTTCTTAAAAAGAAGAAAAGTAATCACCCACAGGATTCCATCAGCTAACTTTGCTGATGCATTTGTTTTTGCCACTGTTGGCGCCATGTGCAGTTACTACATACCCAGGAATTAGCATGGTAGGGGAAGAGTGGGGAAAGCATAAATTCCTAGCTGTAGGCTTCAACTGATGCAGTCTTACAGAAATTACACTTGATGGGAAGGAAAAGTACTGGATCACTCCTTCTATGACGGACAGTTCATTATTCCGATGTGACACGTCCACAGGAGAAAGCAAAGCACACATCTTGAGACTCACCACCTGTCCACAATCTATGAGCCTGACATTCCATAGCAATTCATTTGGTTTAATAAACTACAGAAACATATGCAAACTTCTAAGAAGATGCCAAGTAAAATGAGATGATTTGACTGGAATAACATGTTCTAACTGCACTGCAGTGTAGAGCTGTGTATTCTACCTTCCATTGTGCACAATGCACTCCACAAAGTATGGCCCCAGTTGCATTTAATGCTGTGATGCAGCCTTTACAGAATTTGGCTCTTTTAAAGTCCAGTTTCTTCAAAGGGACAGTAAGCAGTCAAACAGGAGTTTTATCTGATTAGTTTATTTGGGAAGGCTGGAGCTGGGATATAAACATTTATCAAATATTTCTGTACTTTGAATTAGGTTTTTGTTCTAGTGGGAAACAATTCTAGAAAACTGGGTGTGTGCATTGCATTGCTCTTTTCTACTTTGTATGTTGCTTTTCAGGATGCACTCTAAGAGACAGCATATTTGATTAAAATCGAGGAATAAAAACAATCATAATTTTAAAAATTAATCCCTAAGCTTGATCTAGGAGCATATCAGTACCCTGGCCATGGCAGTGACCCAACTGAAGTGACCCAACCATGGCTTGAGATCTGCAGTAACCCACAGTACATGAAAAAGATGTGGAAAAAAAGTCTTCTGTCTCGAGACAAGTGTCGTGAAATGTAGTCACTGAGGGGGAAAAGTATTCCCTTTCTTCATTTACTTTTGGACAAGTACACACAATTAATGAGAATTATTTAGTGGAAGATACCTACTGGTCTTTTTTAAGCATATAAATTATATTATTAAAATAAGTGAAAAGCTGAAGTACTTCCCTTTTGGTCTTCATTATTCTACTGTGTATTTAATATTAAAAAAAAAAAAACAAGGTTCTTTTGAAATTATAATTCGCTGCTGACAGATAATAAGTAACACTTGCCATAGTGAAGGATTCCAAAGTCACAAAGATTTAAAGTTAGAGCCTGTAATCCCAGCACCTGGAGGCTGAGGAGAGAGGGTCATTTCAGCCCGAGTTTGAGATCAGCCTGGGCAACATAATGAAACCCAGTCTGTACAAAATATAGAAAAGTTAGCTGGGCATGGTGGTGCATGCTTGTAGTCCCAGCTACTCCAGAGGCTGAAGTGGGAAGATCATTTGAGCCCTGAGACCTCAAGGCTGCAGTGAACCATGATTGCACCATTGCACTTCAGCCTGAGTGACAGAGCAAGACCTTGCCTCAAAATAATAAGAATACAATAGAATAAAATAAAGTTTGAAAAGTATAATTCCTTTACTATCAAGAAGATAATAAAATAATCTATAACCTATGGTGGACCATCTCAGGGAGGTTTACTCCTGGTTTTTCCATCTGCTTTTGATCAATAATATAAAAGAGTCAAAGCAATCTTTGATATTTAGAAGAGAAATAACTTTTAACTAAATGCTTGTCATAGAACCAAAAGGTGAAATAAATGAACTCAAATCTGTTTCTTTCTTGCCAGATTTATAATATGAAAATGTAAGTAAGTTGCAAACTAAGATTTCTTTATGCCTATTCAAAGCCCCACACCAAATGAAGAAAGGATTTTTAATGTATAAAACAAAAAATAGACAAACCTCAACATTTCCCATCCAGGCAACACTTAGCTTTTCGTGGGGGATTTTAAACCTGTTAAAAAGGAATTTTTATTTGCCCTAATTCCTTCATAAGAAATGTACACCAAAGAAAAGCTCTATTGATTGGAGAGTTGCTAATGTTATTCCCTGTATCAGATAAGTTTATGTAGAAATAAAACAAAGGAGCAAAATCAATATGCTATCATTGTGGAATTTTAGGTATGAGATAGTAACTGAAATTAGAATTCAATCAGGATAAGGTTTTCAAGGGAAATTTAGCACAAGATCTTTAAATGGCCCAAGTAATAAGACACTCAGTCAATTTGCTTTTCTTTGTTGCCTTTCTTTCTGTCTACCTCTTTTTTAACTAAGATAAGGGAAAGAACAACTGCCCAAGAGTAAGAGAAAAGGAAACTTTAACAGTGCTGAGAAAGAAAATGAAAAAAAGCAATTGCAAGTTTTGCTAAAAATTGAGTTTAACACATAGATTTCTCACCACTATAACTTGCAAATCAAAATTTGATTCTTCACCCAATGTGAACATAAAACAGGGGATACCTAAATGTAGATGGAACATAAGAAAGATTAGTTCTGGCCAAAGGAGAATTTGGCAACTCCTTGAAGCAGTAGGAACCTAAGACACACTATGTGAAAAAAAAAAAAAAAAAGACTGTTCTTGTCCAATGCAAAAATGGGAAATGTACCTGGTTGTTAACATGTTGTCTATACCATAAGGAAAGCTGCCTAAGGATGTGATAATAACTGAGAAAATGGCCTAGATCGTATTAATGAACCAATTAGAAAACAAAGCATGAAGTTCACTGATTTGTTCACATCATGCAAAATGAACCCCAGAAGGAAGGCTGGCCCTTCAATTGGCCAAAAGGCCTAGGGCCATAGGTGCACAAAGACATTAGCCCTGGACCAGGTGGGACAATAGGATTAAATCCACCCCACAAGTACTTGTAAAGCAAAGACCCAAAACAATTTTTGTTGCAACCATAGAACAGAAATGCAATCCCCAGATTCATACCCTGAGTGCACAGCTTCCATCTGTGGCAACAGAGGAGAAATGAGAATGAAAAGGTGGCCTCACACATGAGCATGGGACAGTTGGGAGAGATGTCCCCTTCATATGATTTATGTTTTCCTCTGCAACATGCTTGTTTCTTTCAGTGAACACATTGCAGGACCCTTCACTTGGGATGGAAGACTTTTCCAGGATTTCAAGGCATCAAGGCTCAGAATTTTCCATAGTGTGTGTATCTAAATTCAACCATGCATAGGAGATGGCAAAGCCAGAGCCTCTACATGAAATACTAAGTGTAAGAATTTAGTAGAATATTTAGTAGAACAATTAGGTAAGCAGATAAATATGACCTTTCAGTAAATTATGCACTTATCTTCTCTGATAAAACCATAAAATATACTGGAAAATAGTCCTGGTCCCTCCTTCAGCGTAGGGATATAATGGAGGTATCATTTGGGCCCCTTTTTCTTCCTTATTTTATTAATGCTTCTTTTGCATAAGACGGATCTATTATCAAACAAAAGGAAAACTTGCTATTTCCTTTATGATGTATGTCAGTTACTCATATTAACTATAAATCTCTTAGAATAGAAAATATGCAATCTGAATAGCATTCTTGTCACCTATGAATTAATCGCACATTTAAAACCATGTGCTATTGTGGTATGACACTATTTAGTATGCTTCCCAAGTATTTTTTTTTTTGAGTCCTTAGAGTAAAAATCATTTTACTTAGCACAAAAAATTTGCAGTGGAGACTACATAATCAAAATTATTCATGCAAAATACTTTACACAGCTTCTTACAAAAACAAAGTGATTAAAAAACTAACATTGTGGTGAAATAAGAAAAATATGTTATAAATTTAGTAGTTTGGCGAGGATCATAATATATGTAAATCCAAGACCTCAAAACGAAAACATAGCTGTGATTTAGTGAAGCCAAGGCTTTGAATTGTGTCAAATTGATGCTCCTGAAAATGCAAAGTCACTTTTCCCAAAGAGCAATCTAAGAAGAATTGTGACCACCACCATCTCCCATCAACACCTACTCACTAAAGACACTGGAGCTTTTGCGGATGCCTCATAACTCACTTTCTTTTCAAATTGCTCTTGAATATAACATTGGTTGGCATTACTAAATCTATCAGAAGTTGACTTTAGAATAGTTTAGTTACTAGCAAGTGCTACATTAGTAGGCATTCTTCTATCCAGATCAGACTCCAAGAGATGCTAACATGAGAGCCGGCAAGCCCTCTCTGCATCAGTGGTCTCAAAGTGTGGCCAAGCCAACAGCCACAGCCCCTGGGAACTTGTTAGGGATGCAGATTCTCAGCCCCAAACCTATCGGATGAAAAATTATCCTGATGGGGCCTGGGAGTCTGTGTTTTAACATGCTATCCACAAGATTTTGATGTGATAGAGCTGAAAGTTGCCTCTCTACATCATGGAACAACCTCCCATAGGTACTGACAAGGAAGGCAGGGTGGAGAAGATTATAGGCTAGAGAAGGCAACTTGAGTTCAGTCAAAAAAAATACAACAGCCATGGTATAAAACTGTATGGAGTTTTTTTTTTTTTTTTTTTTTAACCACAATAAAGCTAAAAATAGAATCATGACGTGGTCTAGCAATCTCACTTCTGGGTATATATCCAAAGGATTTGAAACCAGCATGTTGAAGAGATATCAGCACTCTCGTGTTCATCTCAGTACTGCTCACAATAGCCAAGTTAGAGAATCAACCTAAGTGTTCATCACTGGATCAATGGATAAAGAACATGTGGAATATTGACACAATAAAATACAATCGAGCCTTTAAACTGAAGGAAATTCTGTCATCTGCAGCAAAATACATGAACTTGGAGGATGGTATGCTGTGTGAGCTAAGCCAGGCACAAAAAGATACATCCCACATGTTCTCACTTTTATGTGGAATCTAAAAGCATCAAGCTCACAGAAGCAAAGGAGAATGGTTAACTATCATGGGGAATAGGAGGAATGAGGAAATGCTGGACAAAGAGTACATACAGAATTTCTGTAGACTTGAGAATAAATTTTCTGAGATCTTTTGCACAGCCTGGGGACTATAGTTAATGATAGCATACTGTGTATTTCAAAATTGCCAGGAGAATACATTTCAAATGTTCTTGACCTAAAACATGATAAACATTTGAGGTGATGAGGGTGTTAATCAGCTTGATTTAATCATTCCACTTTGTATACACATATCACAACATCTCTTCATACCCCACAAATATATACCGTTATAATTTGAACATTTACAATCAAAAGTTTAAAAAATAACATGGTTTCAAGGTGGTGGCAGCTCCTTAAAGTCTTATTCTCTCTTTATAGAAAAGAACTAGTATAATGTCCTGGTTGACCCAAAGCATACCCTACTTGGTAACCTTACAGCCATGTAGCCCTACTGACTGTCATTTTTCCTTGTCATTCAGAAAAAAAAAAATAGTATTTAGGGGTTCACATACCGCTTACCTTTTTCTCTTCCTTCTCCAATCACGTAAGTTGAGAAAGCTTCCAATATTTTTATTTGTTTGCTTGTTTTGTTTTGTTTTAATTTAGCCTTTCTCTCTGGGAAAAATCTGGTTTTCTCAGCCTCCCTTTCTTTGCTGGCATCAGTCAATCTCTGCAACTCCTTATCCAATTTCCATTTTGACCATGGCAAACAAATTCCCCTCAGATCCTTTGCCCTCACTGTTGTTTTAATGTGGAACATTCCAGAAGCCAGAACTTGTGAAGACTTCTGATCATGAAGACTTCAACCTCAATAAACTCTCCTCTAAAAAATCACCCCAAGACCACACAGACTTTTGCTTTATCCATTCACACTTCAGCATCTCACTCTTGCTAATTTATTATCCCTCCGAAACATTCTCCTTTTACTTACTTCTTTCTTTGTTTGGGCTCTCTTCAGACGTGAACTTCATCAGAGCAGGGACCCTGCCAGTCTTATTCCCGCAGTATCCTCAACACCAATGCCTGGCACCAAAGAATAGACACTCTTTAAATACACGTTCAATAAATGAATGAATACGGTGTGATTATTTCATGTTTTTCCATTCACTAGAATTCTTTTGATTGAAAGCAACAAATTGTTTCACCCTACGTCATTCAAACAGAATATTTGTGAAAGGATACAAAAATATCTCTCGGAAATCCAGGAGAAAGGCACATTGAGACCTTCAGAGTCACTGGGATAGGAGTCTCGGATGCAAGCGCCAGCTCCACCCTTCTCCTTTGCCGTGTTTTTGCTTTTCTCTCTTGCCACAGCTGCCCTACATCGCTTCCCCGGTCCACGTGGCAGAAGACATGGCGCTGATGCTGTTGAAGTTGAGCCTGTTCCCACTTGAGCCTGGTGGAGAAAGAATGGATTCTCACTCTCACTCCCAGCTCCACAATGTCTGGGGAAGCATTCCACTTGACCCAACTATGTCAGGCTCCCAATCATAGTGGAGGCACGGCAAGTAAGGGTAGAGGCTTTAATGTTGTACTATCATGAAAGTTTATTAGCAACCATTCAAGTTTAGTAGGATGAAAAAGGCAATTCTTAAAAAAAAAAAAAAAAAAAAAAAAAAAAAAAATTATGGCTGGGATGTCTGTTGACAAACTGAGGGGCAACATAGTATTTGGTAAGGGCTGTCAACTTTAAAGCCAGTCTTCCGGGGTTCAAATCCCAACCTTGCACCTAAAAACTGTGTGACTTGAATCAAGAATCATTTCCTAGCGGTGCCTCAGTTGGTCCTCTCTGAAGTGGAGACAACACAAGTCCACCGTGATGACTCATACATGAAGAGGAGTCCCAACGGTGCCTGACATATAGTAAGCGTTCAACTCGTGTCAATTGTATTATTTTTACTGATTCTGTGTTTGACCAAGTTAATGTAGCATTCGAAAGAGCCTATGAAAGGAAGTATTGATGCTACGCGACAAAACAGCGGTTACAGGCACAACCTAACAAACCATCTGAAAATGTATACTGTCGGAAGAAATGCAAGACACAGTTCAGTTTTTTCAGACACATTTCCACACATTAGTAGAAATACTGTCATCTTGATATAAAAATGGCAGTCATTTGACTATGTGAGGTTGGGATTGTAACACAAGAAAGAAAAAGAATTTTTTTCTACAAATGGACCTGTGAAGGTATCAGCTGTCACCAGCTTCCCTGTTCCTTCTCCCTCCTTACTCCACAAACAGTGCTCTAGGTGTATCCACTCCCTCCCGTCACCACTTCTCACCAACAGCCTTGGTCATCTTCTGGGAAACACTGAATCTGAAAGCTGCTCCAGGCAGAAGGACTCAGAAATGTACTTCAAGAACCTATTTCTCAGGCAGCGCATGGTGGCTCACGCCTGTAATCCCAGTACTTTGGGAGGCCGAGGCGGGCAGATTACTTCAGGTCCAGAGTTTGAGACCAGCCTGGCCACCATAGCAAAACCCCATCTCTACTAAAAGTACAAAACTTAGCCAGGTGTGGTGGTGAGGTGCCTATAATCCCAGCTACTCGGGAGGCTGAGGCACAAGATTCACTTGAGCCCCAGAGGCAGAGGCAACAGTGTGCAAAGATGGTACCGCTGCACTGCAGCCTCAGCAACTGAGACTTCGTCTCAAAAAACAACAACAAAACCGTTTCTAAGCCTGCTTCCCTGTGGCTAGGTCTAAACAACAGTGAAATGGAGAAACAGGAAAAAGGAGCCAGCATGCTGCCAGAGAGGAGACCGCAGGATCACCTTGAAGCTGAGCTGAAGCAGTTCCTCAAAAAGGTCCAGTGGAAACAGAACTACAGAGCCGGCTGTCGTCCTGTTTCTCTCTGGGGGCCCAACTGCCCAGAGACACAGGGGCAGTGCCGTTTGTAGTAGGATGGTCAGCCCACGGGAACTCCCCCAGCAACTCCTCTGTCCACACTCGCTTCCTGGATGAGTAATTGGGTTGACCATCTGTCCACTGGACACTTGCAAGCCTAAGAGCTTGGGCACCTCGGAGAGCAAGGACAGCCTTTCGCCTGAACAAAGTGTCCTTACAAAAGCAATTCACAGGCCAGGTGCAGTGGCTCATACCTGTAATCCCAGCACTTTGGGAGGCTGAGATGAGTGGATCACCTGAGGTCAAGAGTTCAAGACTAACCTGGCCAACATGATGAAACCCCATCTCTAATAAAAATTCAAAAATCAGCGCTGCATGGTGGAGCATGCCTGTGATCCCAGTTGCTGAGGCAGAAGAATCACATAAACCTAAGAGGTGGAGGTTGCAGTGAGCAGAGATTACACCATTGCACTCCAGCCTAGGCAGCAAAGCAAGACTCTATCTCAAAAAAAAAAAAAAAAAAAAAAGCAATTAATGACTCTCAAATGTGCACTAGCTACATATAGATTAAAGGACATCTACCGCAACCACATTAGCTTGCATTTTCAGAGATAAAAGATTTGGTGGAAATCGCAACCTGTGAATGAGGGTATGGCTGGAGAGACAGTCTGATGCTCAGTACTGGACAAACACTGTCAGACAGCTCGCAGCCACACCAGCTATCTGTGCGATCCCGTGCAATCGTAGCTTTACTATCACAGGAGAAAATTATCCAGAGCTGGCTAAACAGAAATAGAAAAACACTGCTGGTTTTCTGTTGTCATTTCACCCCTTCCACTGCCTAATTTATTAATCTTTCTATTCCTTGTAACTTTCTATCAATGTTTGTTGACTGTTTTCCTACTGATAAATCTTTCACCTGTTTCTTACTATCAAAACACAGTAGTAGTCCAACATATGTTTAATAGTTAAATACACAGTTTTCTCCACATCCACATGAAGTTTCTATTTAAAATGTCAGAATTCCTTTATTCTCAGCTTCTTGGGCTGCCTCTTTTTCTTCCAGATCTCAAAATCTTTCAGAACAATCTCAGATAGCAAACATTTTCTGATCAAAGAGAAAAGATGTAATTTTAAAACATTAATCTTTCTTAATTTTATTGTAAATGTAAACATGCCCTTACAAATAAACCACGTGTAGAGGTAACATTATTTGGTAAGTGGCTACTTTCTGAAGGAACAGGACTTTCTCATTAACCTGTAGTAATTTGACAAAAAAAAAAAAAAAAAAAAAGTGTGTGAACCAAAATGAGCGCCCTTATGAGATATTACTGTCATTGCATTTTTTTAATAATCAAAATATCTATCTTTAAGGTAGTAAGTTTACCTAAAATGAAAGTAAGATCTAGCATTTCATATCAGTTACAAGACATCATTTTTTAAATATTCCATGTATGATCAGGAGGACATTCATCTCACTCTTTCAAAGCCATCCAGGACCAAAGATGCTGGAGTGAAGGTAAATCAATCCTATTCCATCTGCTGAAATGGTCCCTCCATTTCAGGTCTCTCCTCCTGAAATCAAGGCTGCTGCTTAACTTGAGCTCCCAGTTGCCATCTCTGTTACTGGGTTGCTCAGCACTCAACCACTTGTATTTTGATACCTTTTACTTGATCTTGGTATTCTGCTAACATTCACCCACTGCTTCTCTGAAGCATGGGGCTGCCTTCAGCCTTGCTACGCTTCAGCCTCAGCCGATGCACAATATTTATTAGAAGTGTGCAAAGGACTGCTAAGGGAGGGGATTGATCTAAAATTGCCTTCAAAGACCCCTTGAAAGCTAAGATTTTTATGACCCTATGACTGCACGAGTAGTTAAGATTAAACCCATCCAAAGGTTGGGAATAAGAATTAGACTCTGCACAGCTCCCACTCCACATGAAGTTGCAGAACCCAATAGAAATGCGCCCTGAAACACATGACCATAGTTATTCCCCAAAGTGTCAGTGGCACATGTAACCCATAAGGAAAACCCAGGCATTAGTGTCACACTTGTGGTAACTCTGGAGAGTAATTCTGTAATCATTTCTTCTCAAATATAAATAAAAATAGGAAACAGGGTCAACATTTGATCATCGTCAGATTTGCATTGCAGAGTCCTACATTTATTTTAAGTCTTATTCCAAGTCAGTGTTTCCAGATGGTTAAAGATACAATATTACCTCAGTCTTGAAAACATACAAATGACAAGGAATGACTAAAACATTTTCCAATTTAAACGTTGAACAAACATGTGTGAATAACCTCAAAAATAATAATTTAAAAATTGAAGGTGCCTGCTGGTTGGACACATGGAAATAAAATGTTGACATTAACAACACTGCCAAGGACCTGATGCCCAATAGAAAATTTGAATTCACAATAGCAAGGCAGTTAAGGAAGATGGAGCTGTGCCATTATGAACACTTTTTTCCATGTAGTTGTATTTTAAGAATCTCTAGAGTGCTTGTGCCCACAACTCATGTTTTAAAAAATAGCAAGGTTGTCATGCTACATTCCGAAATAGTGAAGCATCTTCCACCAGGGCTTTGGGGTAGGTTTTGCTCCATGGCACCATGTCTCTTCAATGGCCAGAAAATCATTTAACTTTCTCATCAAATTCCTGAATGTCTGCAAAAGCAGCGTGAAGGCTGGAACACCTCTCCACATCCTACTGATTCTATTCATCCATTTTAGGCCCGTGATACATACCCTTTTAAATGCCTACCATTGTACTCAGTGACTTCTCAGAAAGAATTTTAGACAGCAGAGAATCTAGGCTATTATGGGAATAGATGTATCACCTCAAAGTTTCCTCTCCTAAATAACAACTTCAGTTTCTCTACATGTTCTACAGAACAGCATAAAAGATTGCTTTTAGGATGACAACCCATAGCTATCAACAGCAAATATGGAGAAGCAAAGGTAAGGGGGAGCCTTTATGTTTCCCATCCCAGGGGTGGAAAAAGATATTCCATGCAAATGGAAACCCCAAAAACAAGCAGGACTAGCAATTCCTATATCACACAAAACAGACTTTAAAACAACAATGGTTAAAAAAGACAAAGAGAAACATTACATACTGATGAAAGGATTAGTGCAACAGGAAAATATCACAATCCTAAATATATATGCACCTAACACTGGAGCTCCCAAATTTATAAAATGTTTTCCTATCCTACAAACCAAAGCACTAATTTTATCTTGAGCAAAATTCCACTCTGCCTCACCCCAAAGGTTTAAACAAATGTATGAGTTTTATTCACGAATCTCCAACTGAAAACATAAGGCATAATAATCATTTCTAGGCAGCCAACAGATGAAACCAGTCTACAGTTTATTTGTCTTGCTCTTATCCTGCTTAAATAGGATTGAGGATATCAGCCAGCCCCTTCTTGCCCCCTAACCCGGAATGCTGAATAGCAGTTTCAGGCACAGTCACGTCGATTTAGTATAAAACTACCCAGAGCCTAAGAACTGTACACAATCCAGTTACCTCAGATGTTAGCCAAAATTGTGTGTCAGATATGCAGAACCATTGACCAAGATAACATATTTTACTGTTTACCAGAGTAAGAGCTGCCATAATGAAGGCATAGGCTCGTTTGTGACACATGCTTTCTGTAAGGACACAGCCACAGTCAGGGTGGAGCAGAGGTGGGGAGGGTGCAACTACCCCACCCACACAGCCCTGACTTCCCTACCAAACCACACATTGCGGTTAAAGTGCAGATTCTTCTTGTGAAACTATATTTCACATTTGCTGTGATTAGCCAGGATATCATATGATTTTAAGTGATTATGGCTATTGGCAAGCAAAGGATTTAATTTTCTGAACGTTTTCATCCGTTTTTGGCCACAGAGATAGAATTTTCGAGAAATTATTGTCTTTGAATACATTCTTAAAGAAGCACCTATCTGAAAGAGCCATTTCTACCCAACCGATTTGATTACTGGATTGCATTTTTACATGTAACAACATTAAAACAATTTTATCATGCCTTGAAAAATATGATAAAAAGTAATACATTCATAAACACAGAAATATTTTCTAATATTCTTTTTTTAATTTAGCAGCCACTCTTGTGTTTTCTCCAAACCAATTTTGTTTCAAATATTTCAAAGAAAAAAAAATGCCTTCAAATCTTCAGAAAATAACTCAGATGCTTTTATTTAAAATGAGCTTTGCCAGCAGGGAACTGTTAGTCTATAGGAAGCTGTTGTCAAGTAGAAATTCTAATCACCTTGCTACCCACTTCACGAGAGTTCCTAATAGCCAGATACATGTGACCTTCCAAAATTAGTTTATTTGGGATTACAACTTGATTCCCCAAAGACTTGGATATTTAACAAGGAATTACTACTGACTTAAATAAGTTCACAGGAGATCCTGAGTGTGCTATGTCTGCTACGCACACAAATATAAAAAGACCAACGTCCCTATAAATGTGTGATTCATTTTAGCCTGATTAGCAACGGTTTTCAAAATGGCTCCATTAATCCTCGCACAACCACCCCCTACCTCAACCCAGAATCAACAAAATCTTCAGCTTACTTAAGCTTGAAACTTGAGAAAATAATCTTACACTTTATTGGAACCCCAAATGCAGCTGTAGGTATCCCTCTGAGACCTTCACGGGGTTAGTAGACACCTCAGTAAAAGAGTTTTATTAGCATTTAATTTATTTAATTTTGAAGGGATTAGATGAAATGTTAGCATAACTACTACAATCCACATTCCACAATCAACAACCCAATACCATTACTTCTTCCAAGAAAATGACCGTGTATTTTGAGAATGGCTTTATATAGTCAGCATGTTTTACAGGTTTTTCTGGAAGAGGGGAAAAAAGATGATGAATAATACAAGGTTTTTCAGCTAGCTAACTACTTAAGAAGGAAGCAGTCATACGCCAAACCGTAGTGAGTCATGTCAACCTGTTTAAAGACAAATCTATGCCTTCGATTCTCATTCCTATCTGAAAAATAAATTACTATTTTCTATTTAGTACACAAGCCTCTGTTCATTGATGGACACGGTGGGGGCTAAATTGGAATGCATTGTAGAAAAACGTTCAGATCATAGCTGAATATTTAAGGAGCTTTCCTTATGCCACTGACACAGAAAGAAAAGCACTAACTTTTGCCTTTCCGCCCTTTAGGCTCAGTTTTTACCTAAGCAAAATCAGCCAAACCTACATAGGTGGTATCTCACACTCACAAAAATAATGTCAATGAAATACATTTTTCACTGATTTTCTCCTACTGTGCCTATTTTATGCACCGATGTATAAGGGACACAGTATTTCCAGAGATTATTTTCCAGACAGAAAATTAATTGTGAATCAGAAAAGGGGAAAAAAAAGTCACGCTCCAAACAAAGAAAATTACCTACTGGTTTCATACAAATCAGGGCTGGCATTGGAAGCACAGGATGCTGGCTTTTCAGTGCAGCATCCATTTAAGCTGGCATCTGATGACAGTGAGCATGTTGCCAATACCAGCTGCATGCCAACCCTATCACTAGTCCGACTGGCAGCCCCAAAATAAAACAAAGACCAGATTACCGGCCTTGAAAATATCAAGAGGGAGGAACTGCTGCTTAAGAGGCATTTAAATAATCTTCCTACGTTTCTTAACAAGATTACCCCTAAAAGCCCCCTGAGAAACCAACTCCTTCCTCCCTGCTGTTTTTTACTCCCCTGGTTAGGAGGCTTTGTATGGAACTCTTCTTAGCGTAGAAACTCTCCACCAAGTATGGAAGTTAAGCCTCACAGGACGGGCTTGCCGCTGTTAATGAGGTTGTTGTCAGACAGCCGAAACCCACACCGAGAGACTGCGGTTCAGGGATCCTCTCTCCAGGGCCAACAGGAGAAACTGAGCTGTCTCTGCACATTCAAGGACTGAGTGTGTGTACATTTTATTGACTTAATGTTTTACTTTCATGACCACGTGCATCTGCCCAGCAAACCTACGAAGCAAGCTGAGGACTTTTTCCCACTCACATATGGGGGAAAAAAATGTGACTGCAAGAAGACAGGTTTGCTGCTGCATTCTTTTTTTTTTTTTTTTTTTTGCATTTTAGGTTTTAGGGTACATGTGAAGAACATGCAAGATTGTTGCATAGGTACACACACGGCAGTGTGATCTGCTGCCTTCCTCCCTCTCACCTATATCTGGCATTTCTCCCCATGCCATCCCCCCCTCAACTCCCCACCCCTCGCTGTCCCTTCCCTATTTCCCTCCAACAGACCCCAGTGTGTAGTGCTCCCCTCCCTGTGTCCATGTGTTCTCATTGTTCAACACCCGCCTATGAGTGAAAACATGTGGTGTTTGATTTTCTCCTCCTGTGTCAGTTTGCTGAGAATGATGGCTTCCAGGTTCATCCATGTCCCTGCAAAGGACACGAACTCATCGTTTTTGACGGCTGCGTAATATTCCATGGTGTATATGTGCCACATTTTCCCTGTCCAGTCTATCATCGATGGGCATTTGGGTTGGTTCCAGGTCTTTGCTATTGTAAACTGTGCTGCAATGAACATTCGTGTGCATGTGTCCTTATAGTAGAACGATTTATAATCTTTTGGATATATACCCAGTAATGGGATTGCTGGGTCAAATGGAATTTCTATTTCTAGGTCCTTGAGGGATCGCCACACTGTCTTCCACAATGGTGAATTCTTTCCCACGTAGCACCCATCACCACCTCAAAAGGACACACTGGGCACTTTGAAAGGCTTCTTTCCTTAAAGCTGTGAATGGGATCCATTTACACAATGTCTCAATGGCTAGGATGTAAGATACCCATACATTCAAGTCCCATTCCTCACTTGCGTGGATGGCACTCACTACTTCAGGTTGCAAATATCAACTAGATGAGCTGCTGGTGGATAGCCCCTCCCGCAAGCCGGCAGAGAACGCTTTCCCCTTCACCACCTTCATCCAACGAGCAGAAACCTGAAGGCCAGACCACCTCTCCACATCCTGCTAATTCTATTCATCAGTTTCAGTCACGTAATACATACCCTTTTAAATCCCTGCCATTCTACTCAATGACTTCCCAGAAAGAATTTTAGACAGCAGAGAACGTAGGTGGTTATGGGAGTAGCTGTATCACCTTAAAGTTTCCTCTCCTAAATAACAACTTCAGTTTCTCAGCAGGCTCTACAGAACACTGTAAAGGATTTTTTCCAGGATGACAAGGCGTAGCGATCAACAGCTAGTATGGAGAAGCTCAGGCTTTTTCTATATATGTAATCTATAAAGTTTAACTTATCAGATTGAAAAACCCATCAAAAAATATAGAACATAGATTTTTTAAATGCGGAAATAAAGATCAATTCCACTGTAGAATATTGAATTTCTAAGTTTAATGTTAATCCTAAATTGCTTAGAAACATTGTTTGTCTTCAATTATTATAATATTCTCATTCAATTAAAAAAATTAGGTGCTGTAATTCAGACTTTTAATTAAGTGAATTAGCTTTTGACGTTTTCTTGGAAAAAGATGTTCCCAATGTGGCTTTTCCCCTTTCCTTGCTATTAAACATTCCCTAGTACTTTTAAAACACTTTGGTAAGAAATACGCAGTGTATAACAAGGTGCCAGCTTTGTTCAGACTCCGGGGGAGAGTGGCTAACCTCAGGCATTGCAGCAAGAGGTGGAAATCTGCACTGCATCTGAATGATTTCTTCATAGTAAAAGATGCAAATACTAGAAAATACCAGTAGTGATGCTGGATACAAATGCTACTGATATTGCTACAACGCTACCGTTTTGTTTACTGACGCAGAACAGACCCTGGCCACATCTAAGTATGTCTTAGCTCTGCTTTCATGTCTCACCTGTAGGTTCTCTGTTGCCACATTCCTGTTGCCTCTGCTCAAAGTTGTCAGGGGAGAAGTTAACTGTGCCACTGAACAAAGACCTCTATACATTTGTCTCAAGTTAGACGAAGAAGCCCTGTAAGCTGAGGATTACCTACAGGAGAAGGACCATCCTTGCCATATGTGTTATATGTCTTGTATCTTACTATTTCTAAAAATTGTAAGAGAACAATCAATTCTGCAGAGATCACTAATGATCTTCTCTTCCCACTCCCTCTGTTATTCAAGTGTTTGTTTATATGGTGGAGCTAATTAGCTGCATTGCAGCTAGCCAAATGTAAGTCTTTGTATTTTAGCAAAAAATAATAATAATATAGCTTTTTTTCTTTTGTAGTAAGTATCCACTCTGGTGTTACTCTAATTAAGAAGTCAGACTTCTAGAACGTTCTCTATTTGTTGCCTAGGTACAAAAGCATCAACAGAATAAAGATGATTGGCAAGGTGAGGCCTTGAAATCAACATCTCTGCCTCCTCGCATATGCCCTTCATTGAGACTCCTCTTCCATCTGGACAACTTGATGCAGTTCAAGACCACAGAGAATTGATCTTTTAAGACTCATAAGATATTTGCTTCTTCAAAAAGATTGAAAGAAATTAAACAAGTGATTGTGGTATATGTGTATTTGTGCCTACCTGAAATCAAGTTCTTTGATATGCAATACTGATCCTATCATCAGGGAAAAGAAAAAAGGAACATTTTAAAGACCTCTTTAAAAAAGGTTTAACTTCATTTCATAAAACCTGAAAACTGTAGACGTATATCTAGTTATTCATCTTTGAAGTCACCTGCTCTGTCAAACATTCTTAGCTGTGTATCTGTGGTTTCAAATGTTTGCTTTTGTAATAAAACAATTCTAACCTTATGAGACTGTCAACTCCACAGAATCAGATCAGCTAACTAAAAGCTTTTGCTTTGGTTTTTCAACAAAGCAATAGAAAAAAAATGAAAAGGAAGACGAGGACAAAAATAACATGGTATTCAAACAACTTGAATGAATATGGGAAAAGAAAATTGCACTACTGAAGCCGCTGAATAATGGTCTGTGATCTTATCAATTTTCATAAATTAAACAGGTTGAAACTGGTCAGTGTTTAGCTAGCAAATTTTAGTCACTAAAAAGAGTCTGATGAAAAGCAAATACAGTCAACATGATTTTATCTGTGGGCAGATTTACCAACTTATGGGTTAGCAGTGCCATCTGATCTTCTGACCACCATCAGCCTTTGCGTGGTTCTGAAATCCCAGGCCACCTGGTGCTGCTAGAAAACCCTGCCTCTGTCCCCTCACTGGGCAAAACTGGCTATTCTTATCAACGGAGAACCACAGGACCAGTCACCACTGTGAAAAGAATGAACTCATTTCCCCCAATTCATCATCAAGGACATAATTCCCTGTGTCTTAAAGTATGACTATCCTCTTTTTGTTGTTGTTGTTCTTTTTTTATTATTATTTCTTTTGGGTTTTTGTATTGCATTTTAGGTTTGGGGGTACATGTGAAGAACATGCAAGGTTGTTGCATAGGTACACACATGGCAGTGTGATTTGCTGCCTTCCTCCCCATCACCTATATCTGGCGTTTCTCCCCATGCTATCTCTCCCCAACTCCCCACCCCCTGACTATCCTCTTTTTAAAAATTCCATCCCTCACACTTTGTGTTAGGCGCTTTGCTGAGGATACATGCGAGCAGGGACCTCATTCCGCTGAGCTTCACTTTATTGCGCTTCATAGATGCTGCATTTTTACAAATGAAAAGTTTGTGGCAGTCCTGCATCAGTCAAGTCTATTGGTGCCGTTTTTCCAAAGGAATGTGTTCATTTTGGTTTTTTGTGCCACATTTTGGTAATTCTTACAATATTTCAGACTTCTTCATATTATTATATCTGCTACATTGATCTGCGATCAGTGATCTTGGATGTTGCTATTGTAATTGTTTTGGGGTGCCATGAACCACACCCATATAAAACAGTAAACTTCATTAATAAATGTGTGTTTTCTGACTGCTGCAACCACCGGCCGTTCCTGTCTCCTAGTCCCACCTCCTCAGGCCCTCCTGTTCCCTGAGACACAACAATATTGAAACTAGGTGAATTAAGAGCCCTACAATGACCTCAAAGTATTCAAGTGAAAGAAAGATTTGTATCTCTCTCACTTTAAATAAAAAGCTAGAAACGATTAAGCTTGGTTAGGAAAATAGATCGAAAGCCAGGAGGAATGAAAGCTAGTTTTCTTGCACCAGTTAGCCAGGTTGTGAATGCAAAGAAAAAGTTATTGATGGAAATTAAGAGCGCTATGCCAGGGAGCACATGAATGATAGGAAAGTGAACCAGCGTGATTGCCGATAACGAGAAAGTTTGAGTGATCTGGCTAAAGGATCGTTAGCAGCCACACGTTCCCTTAACCCAAAGCCCAGTCCAGAGCAAGGCTCTAACTTTCTTCAATTCTAAGCAGGCTAAGAGATGTGAGGAAGCTGCAGAAAGAAAAAAAAAAAAAAAGTTTGAAGCTAGCAGAAGTAGGTTCATGGGCTTTAAGAAAAGAAGCTGTCTCCACGACATATCAGTGCAAGGGAAAGCGGCAAATGCTGATGTAGAAGCTGCAGCAAGTTATCCAGATTCTGCTAGGTTCCCTGATGAAGGGGGCCACACTAAACAACAGATTTTCAATGCAGATGAAATAGCCTGATATTGGAAGAAGATGCCATCTAAGACTGTCATAGCTGGAGAGGAGAAATCAGTGTCTGGCCTTAAAGCTTCAAAGGACAGATTGACTCTCTTGTTAGGGTCTAAAACAGCTGGTGACTTGGAGTTAAAGCCAACACTCACTAAACATTTCAAAAATCTTAAGACCCTTTAAAGTGATGCTTAAATCTACTCCCCCTGTGCTCTAGAAATGAAACAGCAAAGCCTGGATGACAGCATCTCTATTTACAGAACGATTTACTGAATATTTTAAGCCCATTGTTAAGACATACTGCCCAGAAACAGATTTCTTCTAAGATATTACTGCTCATAATAGTCACCTAGTCACCCAAGACCTCTGATGGAGATACACAAGGAGAGTAATGTTTTTGTATCTGCTAAGAAAACATCCATTCTGCAGCCCATAGACCACACAATAATTTCAGCTTTCAAGTCTTCCTATTTAAGAAATACGTTTCATGAGGCTGTAACTGCCATAGATAGTGATTCCTCTGATGGATCTGAGCAAAGTACATTGAAAACCTTCTGGAAAGCATTCACCATTCTAGAGGTTCTTAAGAGGATTCATGATTTATGGGAGAAGGTAAAAATGTCAACATTAACAGGATTTTGAGAGTTTATTCCAACTCATGGATGCCTTTGAGGAGTTCAAGACTGCAGTAAAGGAAGTCTCTGCAGATGTGGTAGAAACTGCAAGAGACCTAGAATCAGAAGTGAAGCCTGAAGATGGGATTAAACTGCTGCAATCTCATGATCAAATATAAATGGGTGAGACGTTGCTCCGTATGGATGAACAAAGAATGGGGTTTCTTGAGATAGAATCTACTCCTGGTTAAAATGCTGTAGACATTGTCGAAATGACAACCAAGAATTTATATTACATAAGTGTGTAATAGTTGATAAAGCAACAGCAGGGTGTGAGAAGACTGACTCCAATTTTGAAAGTTCTAAGCACCTAAAACACTATCAACCAGGATCGCATGCCACAGATGAATTTTTTGTGAAAGGAAGAGTCAATGGATTGTTTTCTTACTTTAAGAAATTGCCACAGCCACCCCAACCTTCAGCACACAGCACACCAATCAGCCAGCAGCCATCACACTGAGGCAAGACCCTCCACCAGCCAAAAGATTATGACTTGTTGAAGACTCAGATGATGATTAGCATTGTTTAGCAATAAAGTATTGTTTAGCTAAGGTATGTACATTGGGGATTTTTTAAAGACATAATGCTATTGTACACTTAATGGATTCCTGTAGAGTATAAACGAACTTTTCCATGCACTAGGAAAGCAAAACAAGTTGTGACTCACTGTATTCCAACATCACTGTATTGCAATGGTCTTGAACTGAACCCACAATGTCTCCAAGATTTGACTCTATTATCTCATTTAATTCTCACAACAACACTGTAAGGAAAAAACTAATGTAATTTTCATTTTAGAGTAGGAGAAAGTAATTGCAAGCAAATTAAAGTCACACAAATAATGAGTAAAAGAAGTACAATTTGAACCCATGTTTTCCATACTCCAATGGACATTTGTAATTTTGGTCTATCCAGGATGTATTTGCCTCTTTTTCTGATATCCCCACTTTCCTTGGAAAACTGTGCCTTTCACCTTCTGCATAGTAGAGCCAATGGTCCCAGAGGTGGCTTGTAATCCAAGCTGCATGGGTCGTGTTCTTCTGTGTATTTGAATGCTGAGTGAAGGGCAAGGAGGAAGCTGAAACTTTCTCATCCGGTGGTAGCATCAACAGAGCCAAAGAGCCCTTGCAGTGAGATCTCCAAGCTGCTCTGCCTGTCGTCCTGTGACCTGGTTGGTCAGCCCTTCCTTTGACTCCAAGAGCCACACATCTTTCCACTAGATGCTCTTTCTGGTGTTATTCAGAGCAAAGGATCCCTCCTGAAGGTTCTGCTACAATGGTGCCTCATAATATGCATACTAGGTACTTGGTGCCTAGGAATAAGGAAAATGTAGTCCAGTTCCTCGAGAAATTCAAAATCTAGGAGAGACATACACATATGTGTTTAGCCAAATCTCCCTCAGGAGCATTAAAATATAGTAGCATAACATGCATGAATGAACAACTCAGGAAATTTCAGAAATCTCATAACATACATGAGTGAGCAACTCAGGAAGTCTCAGAAAGTTGGTGATTCATAGATCCAATCATTTTGTTCTCTGTGGTTCTTGAGAACCCCCTGGCTATAGAATCTTATGTCTTTGTATGGAGAAGCAACTGAATGTACTCACTGACTTGTTTATATTTTCATTCTTTTGAGATTCACATGTTGAGCAACTATTTTATTTAAGTACCATATAAACTGGCATTGGAAAACGGATTAACAAACAACTCAGCAAATCTGTTAGCTAATCTGAAAGCAAGACATATGTGTATCCAATACTTCCAGTGGTGTCTTCTGCGCCTGGCTTCTTCACCTAAGAAAGCTTGCCATGCAGAGGAATGAGGGCAGATATCACAAGTCAGGCAGACCGGAGTTTACACGTGGCACTGACACCAGCTGTGAATATTTGGACAAGTAACTTACAATCTCTGTGTCTCACATTCCACATTTGTAAAGCGGATATCATAATTCTTGCCTCATGTACATGCGGAAAGAATCAATCACTAAAAAACCATGTAGGTTAACACAGCTCTCGCTGAGCTGGAAGCGAGGATCTGGCAAGGCTCCATTTCTTTCTGGAGGACCTAGGGAAGAATTCGTTTTCCCGCCTGTCCTGTTTGTGGAGGCTGCCACATTCCTTGGTTCAAGACCCCTTCCATCCGCAGGGCAGCGTGGCCAGCCAAAGCTCCTCATCGCCTTATTGGGATTCTTGGCTCTGCTGGTGCTACCACCGGATGACTTCCTTCTGATTCTTTCTTCCAACTCCCTCTTGCACTGATAAGAACCTTGTTGTTACATTGGGCCAACCAGAATAATCCAAGATATGCCAGGATGAGATTCGCCTCCTGAGAGGAGGAGGTAGCTAAGGAGAAGGAGGAGGTAGCCTAGAAGCTTCCTTTAACAAGCTTGATTGCATCTACAATCTACCTGTCCCCTGGCCTTGTAACCTGACATATTTACACATTCCAGTGAGTACAGCCTGAGCATCTCTCCGGAGCAATTATTCTACCCACCGCAGTTACGAGAAGTAGAAGCTATCAATAAGCTGGAGCACACTGCAAGAATGATATTCCCCACCACAAGATCACCTGTTTATAGGTTATCAATACTTGAGAAGTCTTCCTAAGCTTTTGATTACACTCATGCCTACACACACACACACACACACACACACACATCACACACACACACACACACACACACACACAGATGTTTGGACACTGCACTCTACATAAATTATAGATTACTAGCACCTATTTTCTATGACATTACTTAATTTGCATTACATTTCTATTTTGGAAGCCGATTCTTTCTCTGTGCACATGTGAAATTAGAATGATACAACTTGTCTTCTCTTTTTTTATTCATCACTTTTGCCTAATCCGCTTTCTTGCCTCTTAGATATCTACCAGAACCAGAGTTATCATATTCCACCATTCCCTAAGATACACTTGGAAGTCAATGAATTGACTAATAGCTGAAACAAAATATTTCTTTAAAATGAGCTAGACGATTTGCCTGTGTACTGATAAGAGGCGCTTAGGAAATTAATTAAGAAGATGTTTTCTTAACTCTCAAATTGCAGTTTGAAATAAAAAAACAGTGATCTTCAGAATATTGTGTTTAATAGGAATGTAATACATAAGAGAGATACGTATGGGGAAGGGAAGCCACGAGAACACCCCTCTTTCATCCTTTTCAGATACACTTTAAAATCACGTATTGCTATGTATAATTCACGCCAGGGTTTTACTAGAAAAATAAGGCTCCTCCCTGAAAATTACAGCAGGTCTATAATTAAATTGTCCTTGAAACAAAAATGACTTCTCCACATTTAAAGAAAATATAAAGTTCCAAACTTTGATAAAAATTGCAATCAAGGTCTTACTTCCACAATCATGCTGTATATGGTATGAATACATCTGTAGATTAACAAGTAAAGAACACCATTAGAATACATCCATCTCAATTTCTATTTGAACGTTTTTCTCAACCAGTTTTTCATTATTGCCCCCCCTCACCCACCTAAGGAGCCATTTCAGATACTTTTTTCCTAATCATTTTCCACCATGAAATGTTAATCCCACTGATATGCTGTGTTATCTGTTTATTTGCTGTGTGTATATCTGTACTTTCTACATCAAGAGAGGATTTTCACCACCCAAGAACTGATACTGTCTCATTGAGAATGTGTGCTGATTTGATGCTTATCTATATTCATTTGCTAATTCCAGCCACCCCACCCCCTCCACACACACACACACACACGTGTTTATTGAGCACTTACTCTGTGCCAGGCACACAATAGTGAACAAAGACCTCATTCTCATTTTAGTAAGACACACACAGAGCAAGCAAACCAATAAATACCCAACACATCCTAATATTGATTTTAAGAAAAAAATATAAAGTGCATGAAAATGTTTCTGTGGGCAGAGTCTTTTATATTTAAAAAATGCACAGTATGTTGCCTGCAGCACTCTTTTGCTGTAAAGTCTAAGGAAACTGTGGATCCTTGAAAGCAGCAGGAGAAGCTGAAAACAACAGTGGAGCTCTTCAAGAGCTGCCTCATTTCCCTACAGCGCTGTGTCTGCAACGTTGCTATCTGCACAAAGGACTGCTGAGATGGGTTTTGTCGCAGGGTCAGCAAGCCCCTCCTCCACCCTCTCTCAAAAGAAGCCTGGAAACCTGGAGGAAAATATAGTTAACGCTCAGGACAGGGGAGATAAACAAGGTTCAACCTGGTGAGGCTGGTCAGATTCCATTTCTTTCAGTTTCAAGTATGAGCCATGAAATGTAATTCATTCTGAAAATATTCGGGAACAGTCATGTACAGAGCCTGGGGTAAAGAACAAGCCTATAGCTTACTGAGCCACCCCTGGCGCGTTCCAATGGTTCTGCAGTTATAAAACAGAATGTATATTCCCCTAATAAGATGTAGAATGTCGAGAGAAGTAGAAAAAAATGAGTGAGTCAGAGTCTTATTCCCCTAACAGAAGCCAATTGAACATTTCGTTTGAAGCCTGGGAGAGAGGAAGACATCAGGAAACAGCAGGAGGTAGGGAGGGTGGGAAGGATCCAGGAGTCATGGAGGCCGAGCAGCCGCAGATTTGCTGGCAGCGCACAGGGAAGGAACCTGGTCAGGGTCCCGCAGAGAGTCTGAGTCATGAGCCTGGCAGGACACTGATGGTCATTGGGTCACTACGGCAGCTGAGATTTTTTTTTCTGTCTCTGTGACATTAAACACCCATTAACAGAGATCACCTGGCTCTGTCTTTCTTAGATCTGAAAGTGATTATTCAGCCTGAGTTGTCAAATGCTTCAACTACCAAATGAACCCCATTTTAGTCAATGATTTGACTCGAGATATTCAATGTAAGTTATGGTGATTTTCCTTCATCGCATGTCACTCTAGCGTTTTTAAGAGTAACTTACTTTCTTTGGCATGGCCAAGTACTGCTTGCAGGACCATCCTCTCTACCTCGGAGTGTGGCCAGCTGGCTGGTTTGACCAGTGAGCCAGATAGGAGAGTCAGGACTAGGTCTAAATGGAAAGACCTAAAAATGAGATGACTTTGCCAGGCGCAGTGGCTCACATCTGTAATCCCAGCACTTTGGGAGGCTAAGGCAGGCAGATCACTTGAGGTTGGGAGTTCAAGACCAGCCTGACCAACATGGAGAAACCCCGTCTCTACTAAAAATACGAAAAATGAGCCGGGCGTGGTGGTCCATGCCTGTAATCCCAGCTGCTCGGGAGGTTGAGGCAGGAGAATTGCTTGAATCTGGAAGGTGGAAGTTGTAGTGAGCCAAGATCGTGCCATGGCACTCCATCCTGGGCAACAAGAGTGAAACTCTATCTCAAAAAAAAAAAAAAAAAGAAAAAGAAAGAAAGAAAAGAAAAGAAAGAAGATGACTTGGCCTAAGCCTACTGGGCAAGAAAGGGCCATGGAGTCTAACCCAGGCAAAGCTAGAAGAATGAGCTGCTGCAGTGTGGCTGGAAGAGGGCAAAGAGCTGAAGCCAAATGATAAAGAGGCAGCCTACGGGAGTTCCTTAGAGCCTGGACTCTGGCTCCCAGCATGGGATGAACATGAATGCAGCTTCTCCTGCTTACTGGCCGCATGAATCTGTGCTACTTACCTAACTTTTACGTGCTTCACTTTTTCATTTTATATGTGAATACTCATAGTGTTTATCTCGTGGTGTTGCAAGTCATAAATACTATTGATGAATCATTAGTAAAATACTTGGAACGGTGCCTGGTACATGATAAATACCGTATGTAAGTGTTTGTTAAATGAAGTTAGGGATTAAATCAGATGAGCAAGAGTCTGAAAGAATGATCTGTAAGGCAAT
The DNA here is from genome assembly GCF_048565385.1 of Saimiri boliviensis. Lineage (NCBI taxonomy): Eukaryota > Metazoa > Chordata > Mammalia > Primates > Cebidae > Saimiri > Saimiri boliviensis. The sequence goes on along the minus strand of NC_133464.1, from coordinate 7,605,876 downwards.
GGAGCCCCAGAGAATGCACCTCTTACGGCAAATCCCCTGGTTAAATTCTTGGGTGGAAAACAGCTCTGAAGAGGGCCTGGACAGGTCAGATTTGAGCAGATGTGGAAAAACAAACAGAAAAATGTGTACAAATTGGGGGCTTTTTTAGAGACCACATGCTCATTGTAATTTCCATCATGGAGTGGAAGGCACACTCTGTTAGCAGGGACACTGTGAATACGTTACGTTTAACACAGTGTTCCTACTCACGTATGCCCCTTGCGCACCATGATGGAAATTACAATTACCATTACCAGGGCACTGTGGGAATTTAACATAGTGTCAGAGTATTTCATCCAGTTTACCAGGTGATCAGCTTCATGGAATACGGCACTGTTGCTGGGGCCCTTCACTGACACTTCCGAGAGTAGTTGACCTGGCAAATGCATGTTCCTACCATGGTGTCAGAGTAATCACGTTTACTAACACAATAACTGCAACAATAGAACACTCCCTCATGTCAGGCCTGGCAGCCCATCAGTAATCCCAGCATTTTGGAAGACTGAGGCAGGAGGATTGTTTGTGGCCAGGAGTTTATGATTGCTTGAGGCCTGGGTAACATAGCAAGACCCCATCTGTATTTTTTTTATTGCCTCCACCTCACTGGGTACAGTGAGCAAAACTCACCTCTTACAGGTCTATTTCTCTCATTCATGACATTTTGAGAGGTAGAAAGATCTTCACTCATGATTCCTCACTGTCATGGCCCCAGTGATCACACGGTGCCCTGAGAAATGGCGTTCGTGTAACTCTTCTCTCACCAGGGATCTGTAAACCACTCCGGGGCCTCAGTTCACCTCCACAGAGAACTATCTTGAGTGCCCTGAGATTTCCTATCAATCCATTTTCTTCTCATCTTATCCATTTTTCTTCTCTCCCCTATGTTTCCTGTTAATATGTTCCTATAGTAAATGGATTTACTATATTCCAGGCCTCATGGTAGCTTTGCAGGCATTACTAATGAGCAAGACAGATATGCCCTTGCCTGCATGAAATATACAGTCTATGTGCTTACAGGTGCATTAACCAGGGTTCTCCAGAGAAATAGAAGCAATAGGATGGAGACAGTGAGTGAGAGAAACAGATATTAAGAAATTGACGGATGTGATTCTGGAGACTGGTAAGTCTACGATCTGCGGGATAAGCTGGCAGGCTGAAGACCCAGGGAAGAGTTCATGTTGCCGTTGGAGTCCCAGAAAAATCTGGAGGCAGCATTCCCTCTTCCTCAGGGGAAGCCAGCCTGTTCATTCGGAAGGCATTCAGCTGATTGGATGAGGCTCACACACATACACATTAGGGAGGGTAGTCTACTTTACTCAAAGTTTACTGATTTAAATGTAAATCTCATCTGAAAAATACCTTCACAGCAACATCTAGACGGATGTTTACCAAATATCTGGGTATCCTGCCTAACTAAGTTTACATATTAAATAAACCATCACAAGTGGCAAGCGGGCATTTTCCACCCAGAGTGAAGGGGCCTGCAGAAGGAACCACGCAGAGCTGTCCAAGCACAGAAGAGAAGCCTCTATGTCAGATTCTGTGGTCATGGGTGGTTTCTAGAGGCATGACATCTGATCCAGGGCCTATGCTGGGACAAAAAAATATGTTCTGCCGTCCAGAGGTAAGTGGTCTGATGCTGCTGGAAAAGTGAGATTTGCAAGAAGCAAGATGCTAGACAAGGACTAGCTCCTGCAGGGGTCTGTGGACCATATTGGGAAGTCTGGATATTTATCCCAAAGGCAATGGGGAGTCATTGAAGGGCTAATGAGTGACATGGTGAGAATTATACATAATGACTCTCTTTGTCTTTCAGAGAACTGAATTTGGGAAAGTCATCAGAGAGCCTTTCTAGGATTGCATTGAAATCACTGGGGTGAGTCCTTGCAGCAACCCTGTGTGTGAGCATTCTCCGTATCAGAATGCAGCAAGCCTGATTTTCCACAAAGGCAAGACAATAACTATTTTAGGCTCTGTGAGCTGCATGTTTTCTGTCACCAAAATTCAGCTCAGTGGTTGTAGCAGTAAAACAGCAATACGGCCAGGAGCAGTGGCTTATGCCTGTAATACCAGCACTTTGAGAGGTCAAAGTGGGCGGATCACTTCAGGTCAGGAGTTTAAGACCATCCTGGCCAACATGGGAAAACCCTGTCACTACTAAAAATACAAAAATTATCCTGGCGTGGTGGTGGGCACCTGTAATCTCAAGTACTAGGGAGGCTGAGGCAGGAGAATTGCTTGAACCCGGGAGGCAGAGGTTGCAATAAGCAAAGGTCATGCCACTGCACTCCAGCCTGGGCAACAGAGCAAGATTCTAAGAAAGAAAGGAAGAAGAAAGAAAGAAAGAAAGAAAGAAAGAAAGAAAGAAAGAAAGAAAGAAAGAAAGAAAGAAAGAAAGAAAGAGAAAGAAAGGAGGGAGGGAGGGAGGGAGGGAAACAGCAATAAGCAATACATAAATAAATGGATGTGGCCATGTTACAGTGAGGCTTTATTCACAAAAACAGGTGCCAGGCAGGTCAGGTCTGATCTTCAGGTCAGAGTCTGCTGACAGCTAATGTAGGGGAATAAAAACTCAGGAACTGATTCAAGAACTGTTTAGGAGAGAAAACCAACAGAAAGTGACCACAGTACCACGTGAGAGAAGGTGAGGTGAGAAGGGATGGAGAATGATACATTCGGGAACACGCTCGGGAACACATCCAAGTGAGGACATTCAGCTCACCCTCAAACACAAGAGCCTGGAACTGAGACAAAAAGCCAAGACTGAAGGTTTAGAGATTGTGTGCATATGTTCACCGAAACCAGTGAATTGTCCATGGAGAGAGGATCGCTGGGTAATGGAGGAGCCCTCAGAAGGATACCTAATAACTCCCAGCATTCCAGAGATGAACAATGGAAGTGGAATTAATTTTAAAAAGACTGAAACAGAGCGTCAAGAGAGGGAAGAAGAAAAACAAAACCTTCGTATCCAGAAGACAGAAAAAGGCGGATATTTTAGGTGAGAGGGGAGAGAAAAAGAAGGAATCAGTACGATGGTGTAGTTGGAACCCAGGGGAGCAACGATGAGAGGAAGTCACCTCTGATGCCTTTGAGGAGGCTTTCCCTGCCATCTTCGGCAGCGCCACCAAGGCCCTCTTTCTTCCTAGTGATCATTAGGCTACATGCCATGGCATTCTGTTCTTTTGCTTCCAGTCCATGCAAATTCTTAGTTGTAGTGCCAACGTGAAAAGATAGTGTGGAAAAACCTTAGCCAGATGTTATTTTTACTCCAAGCATTATTTTTAGAATCTCCCATTAAGGTTCTACTCATACAATTGCCAAATTGCCAAATGAAAACTGGAAGAAAAAAATCTTACTGGGTTTTTCAGCTATTTTAATTCTCAGCATTGCCTGTGTTAATTATATATAACATATACGTTATATATATTATATGTTATCTATATAAAACATTGTATATGTTGAGTATATATAAGCCGTTAGGAAACAGAAGTTTTGTTGAAAAACAATATATTTTCATTATAACAATTATTAAACTAGATTACTTTTTTTTAATCTTTTGATTTTCTATATTTTAGATGTGGAATGTGTGTGTGCGTGCAAGTTCACACTGTGATTTGTTAGCATTAAATAAACACAAAGAAATAATTTTTCTACCTTAATTAATGAGGGAGGATAAAAATCTGATGAGTAAATTTTGTTTTTAAATATCTTTCATAAGGGAAACCTGTCACAATTTTTTTAAGCTGCTAGTTTCAGCTTCCCTTGCCTGCTCTGAAGTATCTGGTATAAACAATATCCTTTTTCTTCACACCTTCCTTAAAGCTTGAGGGGGTGGAGGCAGAAACAAATCCATGAGGAGAGAGCAAATATATTCAAATCTCTTTTTTTCCATAGTCTTGACTTAAAGTAGCCTTCACTTCGCATTGGCTCCAAGAAGACAGTAGTCTGTGTTGCAGATAAAGCCAACGCTGCTGACATTAACTGGCTCTTCATTAAGCCAGAAAAGAAAAGGAAAAACAACTTGTGAGTATCTTTAACTTCTCAAAAATTCAAAACAACTTTTGAGGTTTCCAAACTTTCAAGTCATTTTAAAAGCATTCACTTTATTTTTTTATCAGTTACTTTCAGGAAGAAATATATATTACCTACTAAACCAAAAGCAGTTCATTCATTATAATTTAAAATGGCTGATTAAAAATTAATATTTAGTAAACAAAAAAGTCCAGAAAATATCTTCCCATTGAGTCAACAGTATTTAGAATTAGACATACATGAATCAACTTAAAACCTTTCATCTAATCTCTTCAGAAAATAAAATGGAGCTCAGCACCACATTATATGTAATATCTTCGAAGAGTGTGTAATTTCATAACTGTAGTTTGCCTATAAATTCACTTTAAAATAAATTGCAATAATGAAATTTTTTTCAATATTATACATAAGTTAGAAACTTTTTTCACTGGTCTCAAAATAAGAGTTTACAACTATTGTAATAATAAAGATTAGATAAGAAATGAAATGAAGAGCTTGAATTTTATTATGTATAAATCAATTTATTTCTTTATTAGAGTTCCTTCACAAAAGGTATTAGGTAATTACCCTGTTATATTATAATACATGCACATAAAATATCTCAGCAACGAAAGTTAATTGAAGCTCCCTCCTCATCACTGTAACTGTCTCTAAACTGCTTTGAATGGGCCAAATTAAAACAAAAGATATTCTTCAATAAATGCTCAGAGAAAATTGATAACAGTGCATGACTCACCTCATAAAGGATGTTCCCAGATATATTTAAAGTTTCGTGTTAAATATTCCTCATTTATTTTTTAGGCTTGTTTTATATAAAGCAGAATGCATACAGAGAGAATAAATAAATTTATAAGCTACATTATATTTTCTTAATATAAAACTCCAAGACAGAAATGAAAATTACTAAGTACATTTTGTACAGTTTGGTTTTACCATGTATTATTTTTTCTCTTTTATGATTTTATTTGAAAATGGTGCAACTGATCAGCTATATAAAAATGACTTTTTCTAATTCATTAACGGTTTGCCATACTTTCCTTTTTGTTATTTAATTAATAATGGAAACTTCGATTTAATTTGTTAGTTATTTGCCTGCATTGAATTAACCTTTCAAAAGTAACTCAGTTTAGTGATATGTCTTTTATTTAAGAAAAAAACAAAATATTAATTACCTATACAGTGTTTGTTAGTGTATCGTATGGAGATCTATACACTGCTTTGAGAAAAATCTGATGTTATATGTCTCTCGAGAGCAGGAAAGGGAATTCAGCTAATACTACATCTCTGGAATTTTTTTTTAAGGGATGAGGTCACAATGTGTTGGCCAAACTGGGGTGCAGCAGCTATTTCCGGGTGCAATCATATCTCACTGCGCCTTCCAACTCCTCAGCTCAAGGGATCCTCCTACCTTAGTCTCCCTAGTAGCTGGGACTACAGGCAATGTCACCTCACTCAGCCTTGGAATTTTTCTTTTTTTACTAATACATATCTTCTTTGCTGGTTATAAGGTCAATAGGTATGATTCCAGGAAAATAAAACCAATTGTGAAAAGAAAATCACAAAGAAATAGTCATAAGTTTTCACATATAGCATAAGAATCTGAGAAAATAGACCATATATTTAAAGGTTCCAATCCAAACCTCAAAGAATTGACAGAAACAAACAATAAAATTAAGTATACTTGGAGGAGGTGGGGGATGAACCTTGACTAGATTGCCATATGAATGGTTAAAATAAAATAAAAAGTTCTTGAAAATATTTTTAGAATCACATTATTAATAAAGCCACTCACCACCCACCTTTCTTTGATTTGAAACCCAGTCTTATTTCAAATCCTGATAAGACAAGAAATATGAAATTCAACAAAAAAATAAAACAGAATAAGTTCTTATCAACAGAAAGAAGCCAGCACTAAGCCAGGACACTGCAGTTCACAGAGAGACCTTGCTCTCCTGATTTACATTCATTACATTTGAAGAGCATATATTTTGAGCACCTTTGTTGTCAAGATTTATTTATGAAGATGTGACTTGCTCCTCAATGGAACTTCAAGCACTTTTTAACAAACTTAATCCACCAGGGCTAGGAAGTAGAATCTTGATTGGAAGGCTCTGTCAAAGCTGGTTTGAGTGATGGTTGCACTTTTCATCAGCATAATCCATAATCCTCCCTCCCATTGGCTGCTGTAATTCATTGTCACAATCACACACACACATCCTCTCAAAGAAAAGATGCTCCTGCATCCAATACTGGGGCCATTTGCAAGCTCCCGCGGTTGATATATAGACTGATGTTCACAAATTATCTAGTCAGAGCCTTCCTAAGGAGCACCTGTATACTGTAACTCACTCCCAGATTTACAGCTTGTCAAGAAAGCGCATGCCCCCACTGCACTGTGTCAATCATGGCCCGAAATCTTTTACTAAAACCTTCTAGCTATTTCTCACACCACTTGAGGAAGTTTGACATCTCATAAAATTCAAAAATGAATTTGTGTCATAAAGGAAAAGAGACTGAAAGGATTCCTGATTAAACAAAGCTAAGATTCGTCATGTTTAGAAATAAGTCTGTTTGCTTATTTAGAATGCCGATATTAATCAGCACTTTTTGATCAGGGGTCTTTTTTGTTTTTCTTGTTTAATTTATTTTATTTTTTTATCCTTAAGACATAAGGAACTATATTAGATTGCAAGTTAAAAATCTATTGGATGTGATGAGTTACAATTACCCATAGTGATAGAACAAGTGATAAAAGTGAGAGTGTGTACCAATGTGTGTATATATGTGTATCTAAAGTGAGAACAGACACATCCTGCTATATGCTTATCTCAGAACTGGAAAGGGTAAAAGTGTTTTCTGTCCCTACCAAAATCAGCATCACTGACATTAGAATCACTAGCATTATACCCTCAGGCTTTCTAACAGAAAATGCTGCCATATTTTATTTTGCTAAGTGTCACACCGGTGGATGGTTAGCAGCAAGAGGGGATAGTCAAGGAAAAGAATGAGACAGGAGAAAAGTTATGTACCCATCAGCACCATAATCCGTATTGACAGAGAAGGTGGCACAGCCGGGCGTCAAGGAGAAGATGGCTGTTCCAGGCACGGTGAAAACCCAGCAGCCAGACCTCGGGGGTCACTGGAGTCAGGGTCACGCACAGGCACAGGAGTCATTAGGTTACAGGGTACAGCAGCAGTGAAGAGTGTTCAGAAGACAGCCAGGTGGAAAACGATGCCCCAGAACCCATCTGCTTCCACACTGCTTCCTCAAAGGTAGTATTTCAGCTGAAACTCCTCTGCAGATGTGGGCAAAGGAGATCCAGGGAATGTCTTCACTGTTAAGTTGAGAAACTCAGAGCGCCAGGCAGCAGGATTTAGTAACTGGTTGAAAGGGATAAACTGAGTCCTTAAAGTGAGGGTGTCTCTCAGCACGGGACTCCTGCATGTCAGCGAAGATGCCATGAGTTTTTTAAAGGAAGCCTGAAAGCTGAGTCCGCTGGAGGAGGATTGGCAACTATTATTCCCAGAGTCCAGGCAGCCTAGAACCCCATTGCTCAATCCTCCTAAGCTGCCCCAGCAGCCACAATAGCGCGTTGGTGACACATCAGGCTGCAGGGCTGGAGGATGAGTAGGCACCCTTGTTGAGGCTCCTTAGAGGAAGGAAGCAATGGAAATCTCCCACAGCCCCGTCTTCCTTCCCCAGAGTCCCTGGTTTAAGGAGAAAGAACTTTTAATACTCATGATCTTGGATTGAGCACTTTGAGTTCAGGAATTGTCCACTGCCAAGGGGGAAAAAATAAAATAAAATCTTTAAGCCTTAAAAAAAAAAAAAAAAAAAAAAAAAAAACAGAAATGTGCAATAAAAAGACTGTGTCAAGGTGGTCTCCTTACTGCTGAGATGTGCGTTTCACTCTCTGCTGAGGGCGTGCTACAACCCAGGCACTCCCGTCGGTGTCCTTGCTCCCTGTCCCCCTTATTTTGATTTCACATCCAAGTGAAATGCTTTCACTGCACATGGAATGAGGAGTTCCAAGTTTTCTCTTCATGGGTTTGTGTGATCTGTTTACAAATACATTTAAATATAGTTTGCCATAAAGCAAATGGTTCCACCCATGCTCTGTCTAAACAGATTAATACAAAGAGCATGGTTAACTAGGTATTCAAAAAGAGCAAAACTTATTCATTGTGGTTAGAAAACCTGGACAGAATTTAAAAGCTACACTGTGAATATAGCATTCTCATTTCTTCGAGAAGGGGTGTCATTTTCAATAATGTTTGAGAGAGAGGATGTATCTTCATAAGTAAACATAAGCTGATATTAGGTGATGGGACATAAGCAACAGACAGATAAGGGCAGTGCAGAAGCTAAACCACATGCACTGAAAGCAGAGGGCTGGCTCCAAACCCAGGGGAACGTGTTACTCTTACCACTTGAGTAAGTGGCTCCACCTCTCCGTGTCTGAGATTCCTCATCTGCAAAGTCATAAGAGCAGAAGACTGCTAGCTTTGTCTTAAAGGTTCAGTAATGTGATCTATGCACAACACTTACCTTGCCCATATCAAGGCTGATGTAAACAAGTACTACAGAAATCAATGTATCTGGATATCTTTCAGAGATGCTTTTAGGGGAGCCAGGAAATAAAACCATTTTCATAATAATACTAAGATATCATTTCCCTTTTCCACTGTGCTATGGGTTGGCTCTGTGTCCCCACCCAAATCTCATGTGCGATTGTAATCCCCATTGTTGGAGGTAGGGCCTGGTGGGTGGTGACTGGATCGTGGGGATAGTTTCTAATGGTTTAGCACCATCCTCCTAGTGCTGTTCTCATGATAAACTTCTCAGAAGATGTGGTTGTTTAAAAGTGTGTTGCACTTCCCTTCTCTCTCCCTTCGCCCTGCTCCCACCTATGTAAGGAGTGTCAGCTTGCCCTTTGCCTTCTGCCACGATTAAAACCGAGCAGATGCTGCCATGCTTCCTGCAGAGTCTGCAGAACTGTGAGCCGATTCAACCCCTTGTCTTTATACATTTTTGTATAGCAATGCAAGCACAGACTAAGACACTGTGTTGGTATTTGCTCAGATGAACCAAAAACAATGGTGGGTAAAACTGCTAGCATCTTGGCCTGAATTAAGCCAGTGGGACCCACTTGTAGATAGAGTGCTAGTGGGCATGTACTAGTAGACATGGCATTCCTCAGCAGCATGCTTTCATAATACAAGACCAGTTTCATTTTAAGAGAGCTTGGATCGAGTAACACAGACTATTAATTTTCTAACACTCGGCCCTTGGTTATGTCTTTTTCAATATTCCACATGGCAAAATGGGAAGTGTGCACATGGCACTTCTGTTGCATACTTTAATACAATGGCTGTCTCAAGAAAAAGCAGTGTGCTAACCTAGTATTCTTTGTGGAAAACAACTTTTACTTTAAAATTGGGTCAAAGATTCATTCAACGTACAAGATAAACCAGTGGATTTTGACGTGACTCCCCCAAAAGTCCATTTGTATAGTTTCAGATTCCACATTAACTGCAACTGACCTTCATAACAACCACTTGTTGAGTTTTGGTGTAGTATCAAAGCAGACAGTCCCTAATCCCCAGGAAAGGCATTGTATTCCTCCTTCTTCCCACCACACATTTGTGAGGCTGCATTTTCTTCATCCACTTCAACCAAAGCAAGGCATTGCAACAACCTGAAGAAGTACGTGGGAATTCAGCAGCGTTTAAATGAAGCCTGATGTCACAAAGTTGGGCAGAAATGTAAAAAATGCCATTCTTCTTACTAACTTTTTGTTTTAGGAAATAGTTTTTTAATTAAAATTATATAATTATACTCTTTAAAATATCATATTACTTAAATTGTGGGGAATGTATAAGCAGTGACAAGGTATGTGTGGCTAATATTGAAGGAGGAATTATGTATGTAATGCCAAACTGCCGAAAAAACACACATTTTTCACCAATTGTGAATTGTTGCTGTTGGCATTCATAAAAGGTCATCAGTCCGTTAGTTTCATTTATTATTGAATTTTTTTTAATGCTTTCTGATCTCTAAACACAAAAGACAGCCCTCAAAAATGAACTGAAGTGCCCTGATTTGCTGGTTTCAGAATCAGTGTCAGAAGGCATGAGAGGGGCAGGGGACATGCCTTGACAGTCCTAAAGTCATGTGCTCCTCTTTGGAGCTATGGGCTTTCATTTCAGAGGGCTCTTTTTCACTGAAGGTGAAAGCTTTCAAGCTTATCCCCCCGATGTTATGAGCTGAATTATGTTCCCTCAAAATGTGCATGTTGAAGTCCTAACCCCACATAACCTGTAAATGTGACTATATTTGGAGACAAAATATTTACAGAGATAATGAAGTTGAAATTAGGACATATGCATGAGACCTAATCCAATGTGACCGGTGCTCTTATAAGAAGATGAAGTAAGAACAGAGACACACGCAGGAGACCCTGTGAAAACTCTAGAATAGCCACCCACAAGCCAAGGAGAGAGGCCTCAGGAGAAAAAAATCCCACTGACACCTTGATGGTGGGCTTCTACTCCCCAGGTTGATGAAGAAGTAAATTTCTATTATCAAAGCCACCAAGTCTATAGTATTCATTATTCTAGACCCTGGAAGACAAACTCACCCCCTCTTTCTTGCTCCTCACACCCAAGTCCCTTGGCCCGTCCAGCACCACACCCCGGGGAGCCCTGGGAATGTGGTATTTCCACAATTAGAGATTTATCAAAATGTACAGTTTGGCCCCTGATTTGAAAATAGAATTTAATCATACCAAAGTAATGATAATAAGTGTGCAAAAACCCCAAATAGCCTGTTATTCATGATGTATGTTGGATACGCTGCAACTTTTCTATTCAATGTAACCTGACTTTTCCAAAGGATTGGAAATGACTGAAAATTGAATATGCATGTATAATCTTCTGAATGGTAAACATGGAAATTGGAGGCCATGGAGCAGATGATGGAAGGTGATAGCAGATGATAAGTATAGTTACAGGAACTGGGCACAAAATTAGGGCTCTGAGGTGTTTCTGAAACAGAAATAAATGTAGACTTAAAAAAAATCTATCAGAACTCAACAGATTCCTGTGACCTCATAGAGCTTATAAAGTGTTGAAATACTGACATTTAAAATTTCAGTTCCTGTATTATTACCACTAAATGGATAGTCTTCGGATTCAGTATTTTTTGTGTGTTTTCTTAGGGTAAATAAATCCAACAAGTGCAAACATTTCATAACTGACCACAAAGACCTTCACGTCACTCTGAGGTTTTAGGCAGAAAATACCACATGGAAAAGATCTTGTACCACAGATCAAGCTACATCAAAAGAAAGCTCACTGTATCCCAAACAGAGATGTGTTTGCTTGTCCAAACAGGGCCAGATTTTCTTTAATTTTAGTTCCTTTGAGGTTGTTTCCAAATCACTTCTTCCGTGAATATTAAAAACAAAATTAATGTGACATCAATTTTGGCCTCCAGTCCCGCTTCTCCGAACATCTCCCCTCAATTTACGGTAACTCCACCTCCTCAGCTTCCTTGGAATCACCACTGACTACACAATTCCTCTCCTGCTTAACAGCCAACACCAAATGAAATTCTGTTTAATTTACCTTGAAAATATATCCAAATGTGACCACTTCTCTTTTCTTTCACTGCTGCAATCCTTGGGTGCCATAGTCTCTGACTGGGATTAGTGCAACAACCTTCAACAAATGTCTCCCTGTCTCCAGCCATTGTCTCCTCACCCTCTGTTCTCCATGAGGCAGCCAGAGAGAGCCTCATAAAACATGTCAGATCCTGTAATTCAGGGGTCCCTAAACCCCAGACCACAGTACACTGCCAGTTAGGAACTGGGCCACACAGCAGGAGCTAAGAAGCCAGGGAACATACTGAGCTTTATCTGTATTTATGTCTGCTCCCCATGGCTCGAATTACCACCTGTGCTCTGCCTCCTGTCAGATCAGCAGTAGCATTAGATTCTCATCGGAGCACAACCCCTATTGTAAACTGTGGATCTAGTTTGGGAATCTAGGATCTAGACTGCATGCTCCTTGTGGGAATCCCATGTCTGATGATCTGTCAGTGTCTCCTATCACCTGCAAATAGGACCATGCAGTTGCAGGAAAACAAGCTCAGGGCTCCCACTGACCCTACATTATGGTGAGTTACATAATTATTTCATTTCGTATTACAGTGTAACAGTAATAGAAATAAAGTGCACAATAAACATAGTGCACTTGAATCCTCTCAAAACCATCCCCCAACAACTGCGTCAGTGGAAAAACTGCCTTCCATGAAAACTGGCACCTGGTACCACAAAGGGGTTGGTGTCTGCTGCTGTAACTCCTCTGCTTAAGACCAGCCAGTGGGTTCGCATCTGATTCAGAGAATACTCCAAATTCCTTTCAATGACCTACAAAGCCCGACCCAGTCTACCTCCATGACCTGGCCACCACCTCTTCTTAATTGCCCCCCTCCTTACCCACTCCACTGCATCAGCCAACTTGCTTGTCCTACGGTGGCTGGGCATACTTCTACCTTTGATCTTTCTTACATGGTCCCTTTTTCTGGAATGTTCTTTACCTGCACTCCAAATCGATACCACTCATTCCCCCACCTCTTTCAAGCCTTACCTTCAGTGGCACTTCCTCAGTGAGCCCCTTCCATCCCTCCTGTTTAACAACACAATCTCACCTTCACCACATATTCCTGTTATCCTTACGCTGTTGTTAGCACTTAATAACACCTACCACAATACATCATTTTTAACATGCTATATAGAAATAACAATTTCTAACATGCTGTGTGTTCTGGTCATTTATTGTTTATAATCTGTCTCACCCACTAGAATAGGAGTCGCAAAAGTAGGATTGTTTGTATATTTGTCAATTCGTCTCCAGAGTATGAGATAGTGACCACACATAAAAGGAGCTAGATCAAAATTCATCGAATTTGGCCTGGTGCAGTGGCTGACACCTGTAGTCCAAGCACTTTGAGAGGCTGAGGCAGGAAGATCTCTTAAGCCCAGGAATTTGAGATCAGCGTGAGTAACATGGCAAAGCCCATGTCAAAAAAAAATAATAATTAGCTGGGCATGGTGATGCACACACCTGTGGTCCCAGCTACTCAGGAGGCTGAGATGGGAGGATCACCTGACCCAGGGAGGTCGAGGCTGCAGTGAGCCATGACTGTGCCACTTCACTCCAGCCTGGGCGACAGAGTGAGACTCCATCTCAAAAAAAAAAAAAAAAGGCAGTTCAATTTGTTAAACATTTCTACAAACTTCCCAGATTCTATCTTTTAGCGCAGAAGTTCCTGCACAGTAAGAATCAAATATTTTATTCATTTACTTCCATAGTGTTTTTTTCATACTACTTTCTGATCAATAGGAAACCCCAAACAGCCGAACTTATCAATGGAAACTTCGATGCTCATTCAATTATGCAGATGTTTGGTGTGTCTCAAATAAAAATGGCACAAAATATGATTTTCACATACAGTGGGATCCTGGGCAAAAATATTTCCTGAATCATTTCTTTGCTGCTTCTCCAAATACTCAGAACTATCATATTTTCATCTGGATACAAAAAGGTCAGTACATTGTAGCTCACACACCTACCTTTTTCCAAGAACCTGCAAGTGACTCAGTTCTTGGAAATACCTTTTCCTCAACCTTTGAGCTAGGGCAATTGTGCTCAGTAAGGTATATTAGAGGAAAGCAGTCTTTGTAGAATAGATGCTTTAAGATGTAAATTACTAGTGATATTAACCCTCCTAGGACCACTGCATTTTAAAAAGAGAATTTACAAACCCAGTTAAATGTCTGCTACTGTGGCATACTGAAAACAAATTTTGGACTTCCACCCAAACATAGCACCCATTCCTATAAGATTACTTTCTCCAGGAATCACACAGTTAAGCTTCCAGATACTTAGAATTTTACTCACTCATTGATATTGTCACTGAACACAATCACAATAAGAAGTATCTTGTGTTAATATTTGAGCCTGTTTTGGTGATGTGTATATTCAAAGTCAAAACATCTCAAGAAAAAAAAAGAAAATATATATTCTGTCAGTTTGATATTTGGTCTTCAGATAAGTATGAAAGAGGAGAGAGAAAGGGAAGGAAAAAGAAATCTGAAAAAAATGATGTTTGGTGTTACGTAAGTGAAACAGATTGGGGTGAACTATTAAATTATTCATTCTTCAATCCTTTATGATGACATTGCATAAACAAAAGTACATTTTATTTTGGTGACTCTTCTAAAATTTTTATAAGCATTTCTTATTGGCATGAGTTTTCTGCATTCTTAATAGTGACAACGGGAAATAACAGAAAAGCTTGTGTCTAAATATACCTAGGTGGGTGTTATGAGCTAAAGTGTATCAACTATCTTCTAAAATGTATATATTTAAGTACTATTTTTTAGTACTCCAGAATGTGACTGTATTTGGAGACAGAGCATTTTAAGAAGTAAAGTATAATGAGGTCTGAAGGGTAGCCCTAATCTACTGTGACTGGTGCCCTTAAAAGAAGAAGCAATTTGTACACAAAAAAGACACAGGATATGTGCACACTCAGAGGGAAGACGACGTGAGAACACAAGAAGATGGTCATCTACCAGCAGGGAGAGTGGCTTCAGAGCAAACGCACCCTAAGGATAGAGAATACGAAGACTTGGAAGACTGGGAAGATGGAGGAGCTGGATGATGAGAAATTGCTTAATGGGTATAATTTACGTTATTTGGGTAATGGATATCCTAAAAGCAGTGACTTGACCGCCATGCAATCTATGCATTGTAACAAAATTGCATTTGTACCCCATATATTTGTACAAATTTTTAGAAAAGAAGAAGAAACCCACCCTGCTGACACATTTATTTTGTCTCCTAACCTCCAAACTGCGAGAAAATTTCTGCTGTTTAAGGCACCTAGTCTCTGGTATTTTGTTATGGCAACCACAGCAAACTAACAGTGTGGTTTTCTTTGAAGGCATTCAGAGAAAAATGACACATAACTAATGCAAAAACAATAATACAAATGGCATCTAACTTCCATACCAAAAAAAAAAAATGCCAGAAGATAATGGAATAGCATCTTTAAGGTATTGAGGAAAATTTATCAATTCAGAATTCCGTATCCAGGAAAAAATATCCTTAAAAATGAGAATAAAATAAACACATTTTCAGACAAACATAACCACATAATCTGACAAAATGTATCACCAAGAAACCTGAATTGCTAAAGAAGTATTTCAGGCTCTGAGGAAACTTGAGTCTGCACTAAAAGATGAAGAGCACCAAAAGATGTAAACAATGTGGGTTAATATAAAAGACCACTATTTTCTCTTAGTTGTTTCCAGTGACAATTGATTTTTTAAGGCCTCATTCCTTGCAGAACAACTGATTGTTAAAAGCAAAAATATTAACATTGCACTGTGCACTTTTAATGTATTTCAGTGCAAGACAGAGAATAAATAAAGAAAATTATGGAATAAACAAATGAAACTCTATAGCTGTAAAAACTTTACACTTTAAAAAAAAGTTACAATGTTAACTCTAGGCAGACTGTACTAATTTTAAATATTATAATCCCCAGAGAAACCGTTAAAAAAAATAAAAGATGTAGCTTAAATATTAATAGAGGAATTAACAATTGGTGCTAAAATATATATATATTCAATGAACCCAAAAGAAGGCAGGAAGAAGAAACAGGAAAACCAAATACAGATAAAAAATTAGAAAGTAAATCACAACACAGGCATAAATTCAGCTATATGAATAGTTATATTAAATGTAAAGGAACTAAACACTCAGCTGAAAGGAAAAGATTCACAGACTGTGGAGGGGGAGGGGGGAATGCACAAAAACCAATCATTTTCTGTTTGTAAGAGACACACTTTAACATGAAGACGCAGATTAAAAGTGGAATTGTGAGACTAACACACCATGCAGACATTAATCCTAGTACATTTGTGTGAAGTAGAAGTTGAAGCACTGTTTTTCTATATATTTATGGAGTTTTTCCTGTCTCATTTTCTTGGAAAGATTTTTTTTTCCATTTTCTGTAGTAGTTGCCTATGAAGGCAACAGACAGATATGAATGAGGAAACTTTCTTGGGTGAAGAAAAGGTTCTATAGCTTAATCAGGTATAGGTTAGGAAGATGAATATATTTATAAAACTAACCAAATCACACATTCAAGATTTCTCAGTTTAAAAAAGGGGAAGGCTCTTAAAGATATATTGACTAATAGCAATGGATAGTTTATTTAGTTTATGATTTGATTTTTTTAAACCCTGTATATTAACATAAAAATAGAAATAGCCTTAAATATTTGATAACATTAAGAACTTGTTATTTTCTTTAGTTGAGCAATAGTGCTTTGTTCTTAATTGTATTATCTTTCAGAGAAACGTTTTAAATATTGAAGTATAAAATGAGCTAATGTTTGTGATTCTAAATAGCATGAGGAGAGTTAGTAGTGGATGGGAGTATATATGAAACCAGATTGAGCAAGAGTTGATGATTATTGAAGTTGAGAGATGTATACACTGGAGCTAGATACATTGTTTTCTTTTTATAATTCTTTCTAATAAAAATATTTTAAAAAGAACAAATAAAAAAACTTTCTGCCTTTGTTCATAGTTTTCTTCTGACTAAAAAACCTTTTCAGCCATTCTCTCATTTAAAATTTAACACAGTATTTCTCCCCACTTATACTCTATCTCAAACATCACTTCTTTGTGCGTCTTTTATTCTGTCTTCATTCTTCCCTGAGCATAATTAGCATCTGCTTCTCAATGGTTCTTCTGACTCTGCATCAGTGGGACCATCTTTCCCTTCAATCCCGTGCTCTTTTCAAAGTCACAGAGCAACAACCCCAAAGGGATTTTTGAGTCCAGGAAACAAGCTGAGTGATTTTTAATATGAATATATCCCCAAGAAAAAAACTTCTTTTAGTAAACATCAAGTATAATTTCTAAGTTTGATTTCAACAATGTTTAAGAACTAATCCGTGAGTTTCAAACTCACAGTTAGCTGGTACTTCAAAAATGTTAATAATTTAACCACATACTTTATGCGAAAGATACACACACACACACACACACACACACACATGCAGTGGTTAATAAACACTGACAGTGTGAATGGTGGAATCACATGGAACTTCCAGTGGCTTCTTCTCATCCTGTCTGCCTCTGAGAGTTTGCAACTATTATTAACTACTTTTACAATCAAAATAACTTATTTTAAAAAGTCAACTGGATAATTACATTTTAGTCAGATGATCCCAAGGATAATATTCTATTCACCAGACTTAGATAGGGAAGAAACTGAAATACAGTTAAAACGAATCCATCAGATGGAATGACATGTCTTTGCATCATTAACGCTGGGCCGCTATCACCATATGCCCCCCTATAAGACAAAGTATGGGATACGCACCATCATCTCTGAAACACTCTTGCTAAAGTATCAGCGTTAAACTTGTTAGACCTACATTCCAATTGATACAATATATGGTGAGCAGAAAAGCAAGTTAAACATTCAACTTGTAGACCTACATTCCAATTGACGTAATACGTGGTGAACAGAAAAGCAAGTTAAACATTACCATGAGGAATTGGTCACCCAAATCCAGAAGGAGGATACAGGAAATCATTCAGATCTTGTCATCATATCAATGTCAAAGGGGAAAAAAGAGGCACAGAGGAACCCACTTGCAATGTGACATAAAACCACCGATTGTAAAACCGTAAAAGACATTTCAAGAGCAAATTGGGGCAAGGTGGTTATGGATGTAATATTAGATGCTGTAAGAAATTAGTGTTAATTCCACATTATGAATTATAACTATGAGGTACATATTCTTGTTTCTCTGCAACATACCTGAAATATTCAGGGGTAAATGCCAAGCTGTCAATACCTTAAGTTATACAAAGCAAAACAATTGGTCAAAAATGAGGTTACCTGTGGAGGGTCTTGACTACACATTGTTCAAGTTCTTGGCATTTTGAACAAAGAATTGGACAAAATGCACAAAGCAATGAAAGAATGAATCGATGAAAGCAGAGCTTTATTGAAACAAAAGTACACTCCACAAAATGGGGGCAAGCTTAAGCAGGTGGCTCAGGATGCTGGTTACACAATTTTATGGGGTTTAAATACCCTCTAGAGGTTTCCCATTAGTTACCTGGTTATACCCTACACAAATGAAGGAGTGGCCTGAGACCAGTGTGATTGGTTGCAGGAGGGGACCATTAAGAAGTACTTACCATTTTTTCTCTACCACAAAGTGGAAAGTAGGGAGATTGCAAAGGGAGTAGTCTCTGATCCTCTGATCCATACTTGGGCATGGCGGGGGCAATTTCTTCTGACTCACTTCTAGGAAGTCAGCATGAATCGGCCTTGGGTTCTCTGCCCTCAGACCCTATGCTCCTGCCTCAATTAGATCTAGGTATTAGTATTATGACAGGCTGAAAAACAGCTGGTGCCCTAAAATATATCCACATGCTTTTTCTGTAAATTTTACCTGATGTGCCTTAAAAGGGGATTTTTGAAGGTGTGATTAGCTTAAGGATCTTGACATGAGAGATTATCCTGGATTATCTGGTCAGCCCTAAATGCAATCACATGTATCCTTATGGGACAGGCAGAGGGGTGTTAAACACACACAGCAGAGAAAGCGATGGGAAAATAGAGAAGAGAGAGCTGAAGACACAGGCCTTGAAAATTGGAGTGGTGTGGTCACAAGCCTGCTAGTACCACCAGCCACCAGAAAATGGAAGAAGCTAGGAACAAAATCTCTTCAAGAGTCTTAGCAGCAATTGCAGCCCTGGTAACACACCAATTTCAGCCAAAGCCAGAGCTTTGCTGCTTTAGGCCACCATGTTTTTGGTGATTTGTTACATCTAGAAGAAACGAACTTGTGTTTTTATGGAAATTTACTACAGTTTTCTCTCCTTCTAAATGCAACAAAACTTTTATAAGAAAAGATTTTAGTCTGTAAATTTTTTAAAGATCCAAATGCAACTGTTTTAAGGAGAAACAATATTTTTAAAAATTATTTCAAAGAGAAGATGATACATAAATACACGGGCATTAATATCAGATCATTGCCTATATTATTCTGTATTAACGATACACCAAAATTTTTAAACCATTCTTTTTTCCTACTTTTAAAACATCCTTCTTATTTGACAATTATTAAGTTACTCTACAGGCAGTGTGTAAGCTGATAAACCACATACTATATTGTGGAGATAAAACTGTAGGAACCAACCTTTCAAGAACCAACTGCAAGTGATATAAAATACAGCACTTACAGTCTTTCTGATATTTTTCGTATTGTGGCTTCCAAGTCATTCTTAATTTTGTAAACTATTTTTTGTGAATTTTCTCTCCTCCAGAAAAAATAACGTAAGTTATCCAGATTTACTGCCATAATCAGAGTCTATTTTGGCAAAGAAAGCTATTGGCAAGAAAAAAGAATGGTGGTTCAGGGTAGCATGAAAGCCCCTTCAAGTGATCTCTCATGTTTTATATGAGCTTGTTTTTCCTTCTAATCACAAGATATTTTGGCTTGGAAATAACAACCTAGCAAGAGCAGATGAACTGTTGCATCATCACCCACTAAAAGAAGACAGAACAAAATATGTCTGATTTATAATGAATTTTCAAATTAATTTGCTTTTCAGTGATACTGGATTTTGTAATATGGATAGACTGGTAAGTGGTTGGCACAGATATACAGGGGTAATCCAATAGAAATGTACGAGCAGCTTGAAAAGAAAAATTATTCACTCACCCTTTTTAAGCCAACTTTTTCTCTAAGAGCACATATTTTAATGTTTGTGTATGAAAGAGAATTATAGGTAGGGAATTGGGAATGAAGGAGCTGGAAGTGGAGTGAAGTTGTGGAAATATTTAAAGACAGTGGATAATCCAAAATATAACTGAATTTGTAATGGAAATTCATTCGTACATTTTAATGTACATGTGTCTGAGGTTCTTGCGATTCACAACGTTTGAACAGAATTACAAATCGCTATTTCAAGGACCACTAAGTCTTAAGTAGCTGGAAGAGTGTCCTGTCTCCATTTTCCCATGTATTCAACTCCTCTCTGCTTTCCATTCTACGTTAGGAATAGTTAGCACATCTCTCAGACTGCCACAGAGCAAAACCCCTTCCCCCTAAAGGATCGCTATCCTTACCGTTCCCTTTGTGCCTGGGTGTGATGTATGGGGAGAAGGTTGTGCTGTATGGCTAACACATCGACGAGTCCATAGCAACAGTTCTGCGTGATTTGGTAAGCAGTACACCTAGGAACCACTCCTATGTAAGATAAAATCTACGTCAAAGCATACGGTGGATCTGTGTATGAAAATCATCATTTCTAAATCATCCTGGAATCTCCTCATGCAAAGAAAATATTGCAAACTGCTGGAAGCGAAATCTTCAAGTCCTTTTCACTTCTGCTGCCATGTCTGAATGCTTTCTATAAATAGCCACAGTCTCAGGTTAGCAGGAAGGTAAAGAAACTGTGAGAAACACGTGATACAATGTTACTGCATGGCATAACGTTGTTGAGAATGGGAGCACTCAGTGTTATAAAAGACTAAAATTCTCCATTAATTAGTATTTAGGTTAAGTGTGAATATAATCAAATTTCTTAAATAACATTTTTAGAATTTAGTAAAATTGCTTCAAAGTTTATTTAGAAGGGCATATTTTCAAATACTCAGAAAAAAATCTAAGGAACAAAGAGAATAGCAACATTTAAAATAATAATTAAAGTGGTATGGTGATGACGCAGAGAAATAGTGCTAGAAGAAAATAGCACTCACATCAGAAACAACTACATAGGTAAACATAGGGTATAATAAAGAAAGGGCTGCAAATGAATGGGAGGAAAGACATTTATTATTCACAATGTTGGCAGAGCTCACTAGCCATTTGAAAAATAAATAAATAAATCTGCATTTTTACCATGTTCTAACACTAACAAAGTCTAAATAGTACAAACACTTAAAGGTAAAACATTAAGGCTGGGTGCAGTGTCTCACACCTGTAATCCCAGCAGTTTGGGAGGCCGAGGTGGGCAGATAACGAGGTCAGGAGTTTGAGGCCAGCCTGGCCAACATGGTGAAACCCTGTCTCTATTAAAAATACAAAAATTAGCCAGGTGTTGTGGCATATGCCTATAGTCCCAGCTAATTGGGAGGCTGTGGCAGAATACTCACTTGAACCCAGGAGGCGGAGGTCACAGTGAGTCAAGATCATACCACTGCACTCCAGCCTGGGCGACAGAGCAAAACTCCGTCTCAAAGAAAAAGGTCAAATATTAAAATAATTGAACAAAAAAACTTTAAATATTTGTATAATTTTAGCACAGTAAATGTTTTCTGACTGGGCATGATGGTTCATGCCTATAATTCCAGCATTTTGCGAGGCTGAAGTGGGAAGTTTGCTTGAAGCCCAAAAGTTCAAGACCAGTGACATAGTGAGACCTCATCCCTATGAAAAAAATAAATTTTTTAACTAGCTGAGTGTGGTGGTGTGCACCTGTAGTTCCAGCTACTTGGGAGGCTGAGGTGGGAAGATCATTTGAGCTCAGGTGGTTGAGGCTGCAGTGATCATGCCACTGCCCTTTAACCTGGGTGACAGAGCAAGACACTGTTTCAAAACAAAAAAATACCAATGACTTTTCTCAGCTCAAAGCAAAAGCTATGAAGTAAAAGATAAACATACACACAGATAGAGAAAAACATAATGACTGTATTTAAAGACATGTAATATATAGATATCTAATATTTTAAATATAAAATTAATTACCTGAATCAGAAAATAAGTAAACTTTAAAAAGAAAAAGAAAAAACTAAATAAATATTACAGCCTATATGACAATGGGCAAATTTCCTTGATACTATGAAATTTTCTTCTAAGTCAACAAGCAAAGGTCTCAAATCCGTTTTTAACTGGAGGAGGAATAGGATTTATTTCTCAGAGGACACAAGAGAGATGGCCATGAATCATTGGAAACACTGATCAAACTCACAAATAATTAAATTCAAACAACAATAAGACATCGCTTTTCAATTATCAAATTGGCAGTGGTTAAAAGGTTATTAATACCCAGTATTGGCAAGAACATGAGAAACAAGGTCTGTGGTTTTCCTGCTAGTGGGAATGTAAAATTGGGCTACATTTTTGGAAGGAAAAATTGAAACATCTATTAAAATGTTTAATATGAATATTCTTTAACAATTTCACATCTAAGAACTTTTCCAACTGAAAAACTCACACACGTGTGCAAAGAAATATGGATAACAATTTTTTGCCTCATGGTTTCTAATGGTGAAAAAATTAGAAACTAATGGCCAGGCACAGTAGCTCATGCCTGTAATCCCAGCACTTTGGGAGGCTGACGTGGGCTGACAGCCGAAATCAGGAGTTTGAGACCAGCCTGGGCAACATGGTGAAACTCCATCTCTTCTACAAATACAAAAATTAGCCAGGCGTAGTGACCCATGCCTGTAACAGCAGCTACTCAGGAGGCTGAGGCAGGAGAATCACTTGAACCTGGGGCATGGAGGTTGCAGTGAGTTGAGACTGCACCACTGCACTGCAGTCTGGGCAACAGAGTGAGACTTTGTCTCAAAAAAAAAAAAAAAATTAGGAACTAGTTAAAGTCTTATCAATAAAGACAAATTAAATCTGTTGACATGGAAAGACATTCAAGAGATTACTGTTAAGTCTACAAAAGACAGTTGCTGAACTAGATATATGATACTATTTTTGTTAAGAAACTATTCATATGCCTTGGTATAGACGTCGGTGCAACATACATATATACAAATCTGAAGGAAAATTTATCACTCTTAACAGTGATGGCTTCTGAATATGAAAAGTACAGAAGACATTTCAGGAAGAGCTGAGTCATAGAGATAGTGTGAAGGAAGAGCCAATCCAGGGTGGTAAAAACAGAGGCACCACCCTAGTATAAGTAAATAAAAATAAAACATAAAAGCGACCTAAGTAGCAGCATGCCATCTCCTCTCCCTGTGCCACCCCAGCCATCACTACATGCCACCTGTTTTCCGTGCAGCTCCACCTGTTCTTCCCCGAAACGCTTCCCTGTGGACCTCTGTCGGCTTCACTCAGTGGGGGCATTGGCAGGAACTGGACAGCAAGAAGAGAGGGGTCAGGGTCTTTCCTCCCTCCTTCCTTACTCTCTTGGCACTGTGTCTTGTCAAAATCAGGTTTGGTAAGGCAAGATTTTATTATAAAGAATCACTGCAGG
The DNA here is from genome assembly GCF_048565385.1 of Saimiri boliviensis. Taxonomy (NCBI): domain Eukaryota; kingdom Metazoa; phylum Chordata; class Mammalia; order Primates; family Cebidae; genus Saimiri; species Saimiri boliviensis. The sequence continues at coordinate 7,582,477 of NC_133464.1, read as the reverse complement.
ATAGGAAGATTGTCACACTGAAAGAAAGCTCTGATCATAGAGTCTGCAAGTGTCTCCAGGGTTGGGCAAAAGGAGATTCTCTTGTATAGGGAGAAAGAAACAAGGCTTCACAAAACAGGCTTGGGAGAGTGGGATGAAGGGCTTGCCTGACAGGGCAGTGGGTCAGGGGTGTTCCCCTAAGGCCAGCCTGTTCCCGGAGGGGCTGAAGACTGGCTCTCACAGAGGGCGGGCTGATGTTCAGGGACCTGCGGGAAGGGAAAAGCTTAAGCAAAGTTTGATTAACAAACGTTTTATTCTCATTGATCAGTGAGGACAAGCAGAAAAGCTAATCATTGATGAGGCCAACAATGGGAATTTGGGGGGGTCTGGGTCTGGCCTTGTCAACGGCAAACAAGGTGGTGGTTGGGGGAAGAGGACTCTCTTGAGTCTTCTCTAGGTCATGCGGGGGAGGGTCATTCCTCGTGGTAAGCAGTTTCCCAGAATGTGAAGGGTAAAAGATTTCTTAACGTTTTCTGTTTTGCAGATTCCCAGGGCATGGGTAAAGTTCGGAATTGTCCATCTCTAGCAATGCGGGCCTTTCTCTGCAATGATAGCGAGCTTAAGGCCATCCCCAGGCTTCCTGCCATAAACGGTGTCCTCACCTGCCTCCTCAGCCCTAGAGCTCAGGATGCTACCCACTATTGATGGTCTCTGGGTGCCTCACTAACCTCTGCTGGTTCCTTAACTCACGCTCCTCTGCCTGCTCTCAGTTTAAAGGATTAAAGCCTCATCATTAGTTCTGAGTTAAACTCTATGTGCTGCTGTGGCCCTGGTGGCTTGTAACAACCAGTTAAAAAAATTAATGCCACTTTTCAACCTGTGACATCAAATTTCTTTTTTGACACAGCCACAGGTTACCAGCTAAATAAGGTAGTTGTTGAGGTGCTAATACAGCGAAGAGACTGAACCCGAAGTCAGCTTGTTTCATTTATTCTGGAAAATCACCAAAAGGCACATCATGGTTCAACCATTGTCAAAAGGTCCTAATCATTTTCTGTTTGAACACAGTACCTAAGCTTGATTTTATCATTATCCAAAAGCATTTATGAGGCACCCGTAGGAGACACTAACTTGGAAACACAGGGCCAGGAAGGCCTTGAGTCTCTTGGTCCAGGGATCCCGGATTTTGTGGTGTTATGGTGGTCTGATGTGGCACCTGCTGCCCCACCACAAGCCCAAGCTGAGCTGAGAGAAGAAGAAACTTCAGCCACATCGCCTTGCTTACTGTGTCTCCATCTGCCCCCTTTCTCTCCTGCTGCAAACAAGAAGAGGCCTTTCTTTTATTTCTCTTATATCCTGCCTTCTTCTTGTCTCCAGATAAGCCTTCATGGTTTTTCTCTTTTCTTTTTCTTTTTTTTTTTTTTTTTTTTTTTTTTTTTTTTTGAGACGGAGTTTCGCTCTTCTTACCCAGGCTGGAGTGCAATGGCACGATCTCGGCTCACTGCAACCTCCGCCTCCTGGGTTCAGGCAATTCTCCTGCCTCAGCCTCCTGAGTAACTGGGATTACAGGTACACGCCACCATGCCCAGCTAATTTTTTGTAGTTTTAGTAGAGACGGGGTTTCACCATGTTGACCAGGATGGTCTCGATCTCTTGACCTTGTGATCCACCTGCCTCGGCCTTTCAAAGTGCTGGGATTACAGGTGTGAGCCACCGCGCCCGGCGCCTTGACGGTTTTTCTAAACAGCAAAGCAGCATTCTATCAACCAAGGTCTCCAAGCCCAACTGTTAAAATGGCAAATGTGGAAATAAATGAATTTGGAAAATCCATTCTTAACATAATAGCTGACTATACCAGGCTGTTGTTCTGCCAAACAGTTCAATTTTAGACTCAAGAGCTGATTTCTCCTTAGCCTTTCCCTCTGCAGCCCTTTGGTACCTAATGTCAGCTGCTATCTGAGCAGAAGGTATTTTGGGTGAGGTGAACTCAGGTCCTGTATTCACTAGGGCAAGAGAGAGAGGAGAGCTCTGAAATGATTTGTTATATAGCCCACAGCACAGCACAGCATCTTAATGTAAAACACCCAGGCGGTGATTACAGCGCTCATGGAGGCTTGTGAGATGCAGGATGCCAGAAGCCCATCCTCGTGTGGAAGAGGATATACCTTTTGCTGTGACCCTTCAAGGTATGAGAGGTGAAGGACTCACACACAATGGAATTACAATCCTATTTACATAGCCATCAATTACACTTACACAACTATTCCAGATAAGGTTTGTGTGGTACTTTTGTGTTGACACAGCAGCCATAAACCAACAGGAATTATCAATACATAGTAGATACGAAAACAGTTAGACAACAAAGCCCCAGAAACCTAACATGATATTGCAAGATACTTCAGGAGGCTTGACTGTGAGATAGATTTGTGGCCTCTGCCCACAGCCTCAGAGGCGCAGTGCAGAGTATATTCAAAATCCCCCTTGGAAAGCTTTTGCACCCAAAGGGAGCCCAAGAGTCATATCTCTCCACTGATCTATGTCGAGTTTATGCAACAGAGAAAAGAAACATAAATAATAGCAATGGAAATTAAGTTTATTACGTTTTACAGTTGTGGCAAACAGTTTCTGAGTCTCAGACTGGAGTTTCACAACTGCAAACAAAGCAGAAAATGTTTTCTGCACTGACACAAAGAAGAAAGCAGTCTGCAGCCAGAAAACAGAGAGGCATGTGCCAGGGCTACTGTTCATCCACACACTTGCTTGAAACTCATTTGATGCTAACAGTGCTCAAATGGCAGCACCCACTTCCAAAATTTACTGCTGCCCAAACTACCCTCAATACGTGATCTTCCCAAGCCCCTCTTACTTGTTAGAAACCGCGAACTATTTTATCAATTTTTTTAAATTAAAAAAAATTGTATCCAGGTTCATTTTGAGTGACACCCTTTCAGTTTTGCAAATATAATAAAGGAGAATAAAAAAATAGTATTGTGTGAATTTTTGAGGTCAGGAACTGTGGATCTACAAGCAATCTTACTATCAGAACAGCAGTTTCTCAATGATTCTCCTTGGCAGAGGTCAGATGTGGAAATATAACACGCAGGACCCATCATCTTACTTAAGCTGCAAGGCATTCTGGTTGTCTGGTGCAGTAAACAAGCCACTTGTAAATAGTTGATTAGGGTTCGAGACCAGCCTGGGCAGTACAACAAGACCCTGTCTCTACAAAATAATAAAATTATCTGGGCATGGTGGTGCGCATCTGAAATCTCAGCTACTCAGGAGGCTGAGGAGGGTTGATTGCTTGAGCCCAAGGTTTCAAGATAACAGTGAGCTATGATCATACCACTGCACTCCCGGGAAACAGAGTAAGACCTTGTCTCAAAAAAAAAAAAAAAAAAAAGAAGAAGAAGTAGAAAAACAGTTACTAAAGCAATAGTTTTAGTTTGCTTTCCAATCTAAGGGTTGACTGGGCTCAGCCAGGGAGTTCCTGCTGGGTTCTTGCTCCAGGTCTACAGCCAAAACAGTCAGAAGATGCCTGGGGCTTCTTCACTCACACTGTGGATAGAAACTCAATCAGTCAGGGGTTGGGGAAGCTGGGGCTCCTTGGGTGTCAATCCCTCTCCAGTGTGTGCTCTGCTCACCTGAAGCCCTCAGGGGCATAAGCCTTCCTCCTACGTGAGTGTTCCCAGACCAACTAGCAGATGCTCAATGTTTTCTTCTAACCTACACTCTGAAAGTCATGGGCATCACTTCTACCAAACTCTATCATGAGAGACGTTACAAAGGGCCGCTCAGTTTCAAGGAGGAAGTTTTAGCTGCCACCCCGTGGTGGTGGGTGTTTCAGAAAATGTACAGACCTGATTTTAAACCACCATACAGGGGTCGAGACTACTGCTATTGTCTTTGGGAAAACCCATGAGAAACAAAGCAACACTGCATAGTCTAGAAGGAAAGATATTTTTCAAATACCAAGATGGGCTTCTTGAAAGCCAGGCACCAATGAAAGTGCCTCAAAACCAAAAAAAGAGCAGAGAATCCATCATCCCGGAGAGCTGCCTCAGTACCCATGTGATGAGAAGCTTCTAGTTTAAAACAAGATTCACAGGCCAATTATGCTATAAATTATGTATAATTTTCTTCAAGTATTCACACATGATTTAGCTCTTAAAAACCTCTATGTGTTTCTGTATAATTCGACCCAGAGCATGAATTAAATTCTTCTCAACTAATTCTTTTATTTTTCTTATAAACTTCAACTTAAAAAAGCTGATTTGAAATTACGGTAAAAAGTTAGCTCAACTTCCGTAGCCATTCAAGGGTTCAGATTAAAAATACAAAGTAGAACCCAACCATAGAAAATGAGTTTAATTTGGGACTGTCTCTGTTAGCAAATGTCATCTTCTTTACCAGCACATAGAATTTCAAGGAGGAAGAAACTCAATCAAATTTATGTATACATATTTTTAAAAGGTTATAATGAGTATCCAAGGCATCAATATTACCATGAAGTCATTAATTTCTTTCAGCTATTTAATGTCAGCTATTACCTTCAAAAGATTCAGATCTACAAATAACTCCAAAATGGGGAAAACTGAATTATAATTTACAGCTGTACTATTATTGGTGTATAATTAGAAATTGGGCAAAACCATTGCCCTTAATCAACTATTGAATAAATCAATCTCAGGGATTTGATAATTGTATATACTTATTTCACGTAAAACTAGGATTAATAATTAAAGGTTGAGAAAACTTATGTAAAAGGTTGAGGCCAGGTGAATGGTGTTTCTCATTACAAGATAATTTTTTGCTATATTAAACAATTAACTTGTCTAATACACCCATTAACCGTTACTGTCTAACTTTATAAACAGAAGAAGTAAACTATTTATATGTCTTGACATTTACCCTGCCAGAGAATTGTCACTCTTTTAGCAAAGATTAAAATGTATTTGATTTCTGGTCTCATATTAGACCATATCTTAATAGAAATGCATGAAGAGCAGATCATTTGAAAATTGTTCCGATGTGTTGAACTTAATGATCTAATCACACCTTTGTCATTATTATAAAGAACTAACACTTGTCAGATAATAGAATTAAATTCAAATAGAATGCTCTTATACTTAATGGTTAATTTGAAAGAATAAGCTTTTTAAATTCTAAATTTGCTTAACAAAAAACTATTGAGTAATTAACTTCTTGATTGCACTTTAATCTAAGAAACACGTGAGAATTTTAAACACTGAAAATTTTAGGAGTACATACTCAAAACAGCCATCTGTTTCAATACAACTGCCCACTATTTGATTGGTTTCTGTCCTAATTTTCCTCCTAGTTCATAGCACTTTGCAATCCCCTTTTTTCTTAGGAACACATGTGTGCAGCTCCTGGTTTAACTGTAGGACCTTTGTCTCATCCACCTCATGCAATTTCTCACACATTAAGTCAGCCCACAGTCACTTCCTTCCTCAACCAATGTGATAGGCAGAGGTCACTAAAACGCTGCTTCTATCTGTTTCATAGTATGGGATAGGAGTCCATGAAAAGTGATGCTCTTTTACGCCTCTGTATCACAAAGGGTCACAGCTAAGGTAAAATGGGAACTACGGGAAACAGTGGTGTGATGTAGCTGACTCACACCAGTGGCTCACAAGAACTGGCTGCTAGACTCAGGAATCCTGTAAGCTGGCCGTTAAGGCATTGCTAGCTTGAAATGGGTCACGATGGGAATATTTACACCACGAAAATCAGCAAACACTACAAACCAGAGCTTTTATTGGGGGAAGGCAGGGGAATTCGTTGTTGAACATTGACCAGCACACCATTCTGTTGAAGAAAACAGTGTTTACTATATGATATGCTACTTCCATAAAAAGATAATTGCACTTAATTCTCACAGCAATGCTGTAAAATAGGCATTATCATTACCATTGTTTTTTTCGGAGACACAAACTGAGGCTCAGAAAAGTAACTTGCAAGAATTTGAACTGCATCCAAAGGGTTTTAAAATCTAAGCAGTCATCTTTTGTGTCGTCACACTAACCTTCCGTCTGCTTCTTCCTTTCCCATAGGATTTTAGGATTGGGTGAAATCTTACATGTTCTCTAGTCCCGTCAGCTTGTCACTCGGATCTGCAGAATAACAAACCCCCAAAATGTTTGTCCTGCCAATATCTGAAGACTTTCAGTGGCAGGAAACTCATGACCTCAGAACATTCTGTTTGAAAGCTCTTACTCTTAGAAAATGCTTCCTTATTTCGAATGGAAAACTCCCTTTTGGCCTTCAACTGTTGGTTCTTGTTCTACCCATAGGAAATCTGAGAATGGTAGAAGCTCTTTGGGACTCAATGAACCTAGCATCCCAGGAGACCTAGCAAACAGAGTGGAAATCAATGTGTTTGTCTCAGTTTTACATTTTTTCCTTTCATGCATACATCCACCCATCCTGCAAGCATTTGTTGATTAGCTTATCAGTGATCTCTGCTGGACTACATGCTGCGTGTATAAAGACGAGTGCAGTAGTTCCAGACCTTGAGAAGCTCAGCTGCTAGACCCTTGCCCCTCAAAGTGTGGTTCTCAGGCTAGCAGCACATCACCAAAGTGCTCCTTAGAAATGCAGAATCCTGGGTTCCTCTCAGAACCTAGAACTACCAATTCAAAGTCTGTACTTTAGCAAGACCCCACACGGGATTCCTTTGAACCTTAAGTATTGAAAAGCCCTGGCCTCAACTGAAATGAATATTTTCTTTCTCTACAGCAATGCACTTCCATTATTCATCATAATTTACATTTTAATGAAATATTTTCCTTGGTATCTTTGAAGCACCCACATAGCTCTTAGGAGCTATTGGTTTGTATCTGTATAATTCTTTCTGTTTTAAAGGATTTTCTTAAAGGTAGAAAGGTTGTGTCAAAAATGTTTGTTTTACTAGCCAAGCACAGTGGCTTATACCTGTGATCCCAGTAGTTTGGCAGGCTGAGGCAGGCAGATCACTTGAGGTCAGGAGTTCAAGACCAGCTTGGCCAACATGTGAAACTGTCTCTACTAAAAACACAAAACAGCTAGCTGGGCATGGTGGTAAGCACCTGGAATCCCAGCTATTCAGGAGGCTGAAGCAGGTGAATTGCTTGAACCCTGGAGGCAGAAGTTGCAGTGAGCCAAGATCATTCTACCGCACTCCAGCCTGGGAGACAGAGCAAGTCTCCATCTCCAAAACAAAAGTGTTATTTTAAGTTGATTTTTAGAGTTCATAGACACTTTTTAACGACTATAATAAAAAGCCTCCAAAGTGCTGTGATTTCAATATATTACACATGAATCATGCCATAGTTTTATAGCTGTATTTGGTTGCATGTTTCTGTTTCTCTGTCATCTGTATTCAGGGTTCACATGTTTAGTTTTTCTTTGAGAAAGTCCTGCAGGGAAGGACACCGCAGATGGAGAAAATCTATTCTTCATCACAGACAAATCGGCACTTGCTTAAGGGCACCACAGCAAGATCTGTCCAAATTCAAGAGAGATCTATTTTCTTTGTGTCTCCTCCTGAGTTACTAGGCATACTTATCTCCTCTTTGAAGAAATGGCCTTTGACCTAGGAGCTCATCCCTAAACAGATCAAATGTCTTTTCAGTCTATGATACTTTACTTAATCCTAAACCAAGAAAAGAGAAACAAAAAACCAACCACAATATATACACATCGCACAGCAAGACAGGGTTTGAGGTGATATTTTAATTATGGAGACTATGGAGATATTTTAAATTTATAGGTTAGATTGAAAACTCAAAACATCACAAGTTCTCACCCTTTGGTGTATACACACTGTTGTTATAAAAAGTACATCTGCTTCCAAACCTCTACAACCTACATATGCGATATGTACCAATAATAGCAATAATATACCACTGCACTGTCTTTTAAGGTGTTTTTGTTGCCAGAGTACACTATGTTTTTCTCTGAGACATGGTTTAATTATTCACAAAAAGTGAAAACAATATCACAACACTTTTACCACATTTATCACAAAGAATCCGCTGAAAACAAGTCACTCTAGATGGTTAGATTTTTAGCCCTATTTTTATCCCAAACAACTTTTTATTTTTTTCTCTGTCCCTTTCCAAATCTCAGGTGTAATTATAATCCCCAGTGTTGCACATGTGGCCTGATGGGAGGTGACTGGATCATGGAGGTGGTTTCTCTTGAATGGCTTAGCACCATCCCCCTCGGTACTGACCTTATGACAGTGAGTGAGTTCTCATGAGATCTCGTTCCTCTCTGACTTCTGGTCTCATGATGTGATGTGCCTGTTCCCGCTTCACCTTCTTCCATGATTGTAAGCTTCCTCAGGCCTCTCTAGAAGCCAAGTGGACACCAGCACCATGCTTTCTATAAAACCTGAAGAACCATGAGCCAAGTAAAGCTGTTGTTTTTGTTTTTTGTTTTTGTAAATTACCCAGTCTCAGGTATTTCTTACAGCAGCATAAGAGCAGACTAACACAGAAAATTGGTACTGAGGAGTGGGGCTTTGCTGTAAAGACACATGGAAGTTTGGAAACTGGACAATGGACACAGAGGCGTTTCCAGGGCTCAGAAAAAGAAAGAAAGATGAAGAAACATCCAGAACTTCCTGGAGACTGGTTAAATGGTTTTGACCAAAATAATGATAGCGATATGAACAATGAAATCCAGGCTAGTGAGATTTCAGATGGAAATGAGAAACTTACTGAGAACTAGAGCAAAATCATACATATTACACCTTAGCAAAGAGCTTGGTTGGATTGTGCCCCTTCCCTAGGGATATATGAAGGGTTAAACTTGAGAGTGATGACCTGGTGTATCTGACAGAAGAAATTTCTAAACAGCAAAGTGTTCGAGATGTGGCATGGCTGCTTCTAACAACCTAACTCAGATGTGGGAGCAAAGAAATGTTAGAACGTATATTTAAAAGGGAAGCAGAGTGTAAAGGTTTGGAAAATTTGCAATCTGGTATGTGGCATAAAAGAAAAGCCTGTTTTCAGGAGACGAATTCAACCTCTTGCTAGAGAAGTTTGCATAAGCAAAAAGAAGGCAAGTGCTGTTAGCCAAGACAATGGGTAAAAGGCCTAGAAGCCGTTTTGGAGATTTCTCAGGCAGCCCCTCCCATCACAGGCCTGGAGGCCTAGGAGGACAGAATGGTTTCATGGCCCAGGCCCAGGGCCCTGCTGCCCTGTGCAGCCTTGTGACCTTGCTCCCTGCATCCCCAGTTGCTCTAGCTCCAGATGTAGCTCAACGGGGCCCAGATATAACTTGCACTGCTGCTTCAGAGGGTGTAAGCTGTAAACTTGGTGACTTCTGTGTGGTTTTAAGCCTACAGGTACACATAGGGCAAGAGTGAGTAAGACTTGGCAGCCCCTGCTTATATTTCAGAGGATGTATGAAAAGCCTGGGTGCCCAAGCAGAAGCCTGCTCCACTAATGGAGCCCTCATGGAGAACCTCCACTACTGTAGTACAGAGGAGAAATGTGGCCCCACAGAGAACCCCCACTGGGGCACTGTCTAGTGGAGCTGTGAGATGAAGGCACCATCCTCCAGAGCCCAGAATGGCAGATCCACCACCAGCTTTCACCCTGCACATGGAAAAGCTGGAGGTATTCAACTACAACCTGTGAGAGTGGCTGCAGGGGCTGAACACTGCAAAACCACAGGGACAGAGCTGCTCAAGGCCTTAGGAATCCACCAACACTCTCATGACCCAGGGCAGCAGTGTACCCTGGATGTGGGACATCGAGTCAAAGGAGATTATTTTGGAGCTTAAGATTTAATAACTACCTTGCTTGGGTTTGGACTGGCATGGAGCCCGTAGTCCCTTTCTTTTGGCCAATTTGTCCCTTTTAGAATAGCAATGTTTACCCAATGCTTGTGCCTCCATTGTCTCTTGAAAATTTCTAAGTTTTCCTTTATTTTACGGGCTCATAGGTCAAAGAGACCTGCCTTGTCTCAGATGATACTTTAGACTTTGAACTTTAGAGATAATGCTAAAATTAGTTAAAACTTTGCAGGATTATTAGGAAGACATGACTGTATTTTGAAATGTGAGAAGAACATGACATTTGGGAGGGGCCAGGAGAGGAATGAAATAGTTTGGATATGTGTCTCTACCCAAATTTCATATTGAAATTTAATCCCCAATGTTGGAGGTGGGACCTGGTGGGAGGTGACTGGATCTTGGAAGCCATTTCTTATTAATGGTTTAGCACCATCCCCCTTGGTACAGTCCTAGCAATAGTGAGTGAGTTCTCTTGAGATCTGGTTCTTTAAAAGTGTGTGGCACCTCCCCTCTTGTTCTCTCTCCTCCTCTGCCATGATTGTAAGTTTCCTGAGCCCTCCCCAGAAGCCAAGCAGATGGACAGCACCATATTTCCTGTACAGCCTGCAGAACTCTGTGTCAACGAAACCTCTCTTCTTTATAAATGACCGAGTATTCTATATTTATTTATGGGAATGCACGAATGGCCTGATACACCTAGTGTCTCTTTCTCTCCTCATAAGGACACAGGTCATAATGTCTTAATTTTAATTTAATCACATTTGTGAAGACCTTATCTCCAAATAGGGTTACAACCTGGGATTCTGGGGTTAGGACTTCAACATATGGATTTGGAGGAACATAGTTCAGTGTGTCAGGCACCTCCCAGATGCGTCACCCATAGTAACTAGTTTACCCTCCCACTGACCGTTTGAGTCAGATGCAGTGAACCTCATATCTTACAGAAAAAGAAGCTGAGAGGCCCAGAGAGGCTCAGAAACCAGCACCACAGCACACAACTAAATAGCCATTGGCAGGGCCAGACCTCAGGCCTGGTGTTGCAGCTCTCAGTCTCAGTGTTATGCTGACCTTGCCTTTTATTCAGAGCTTCAGCACACTGATAAATGATCATGCTGGGTTTGTGCTGAGAACGACTGTATTTGTTCCTATATCAGATGACTCCGGAATGCTAAGCATTTTGTGGCATCCCACCAATTTTCATTGTTTTCTTATCTCCTCCTTCAAAGTGGCCCACTCTTGTGTTGTCCATACCAGAGCCTGTCCAGGGCTGTGCTGGAGCCGACCTCTTGGACTCCTGAATGCCCATTGCATGGCTCTCTTCCATGCTCCACATTCCCTGCTTACCTGAATTGCGTCACGGTGGATGGTGGGAGGAGTTACACAATGGAAACTGGCAAAGACTATGAATAAGACTTTGGTTATTTTTTGAGGAGTCCATTTTTTCAGCACGCCATTGCCTATGCCCTGCACCTTTTCACCTTCCTCTTGAAATTTACCCACAAGAAATGTGATGATCTCTAAGATTTGTGTGATGAATTGTTATCTTAAAAGTGGGTTTACTTGAATGCACAAACTTTGCAACAATTTATTTTCTCCTCAGAGATTTTTTTCTTACATCATCTGTTATCAAAATATACATATATTCATGGTGCCAATGATCAAATTTTACACTATGTGTTTATTCAATCCTGTGCCTAATAGGATTATGTACAGGAAAACCAAAATGCCATTCACGTTCCAGTTTTTCATATGAAAATTTACGTGTTACAAAGATATATTTCCATTAGTGCAAAAACATGGGAAATGTCAAATTCAATTAATAATTTTTACTTACTGTAAAATCACATCACAGAATACCTAAATCTATAGTACTAGGTCAATGATCATAGTAAGAATTTTATTTTATTTATTTATACATATTTTTTGAGACAGAGTCTTTATCTGTCATCCAGGCTGGAGTCCAGTGGTGCAATCTCGGCTCACTGCAACCTCTATCTCCCAGGCTCAAGCAATTCTCCTCCTCAGCCTCCCTAGTTGCTGGGATTACAGATGCCTGCAACAATGTCCAGCTAAATCTTTGTATTTTTAGTAGAGATAGTATTTCACCATGTTGGCCAGGCTGATCTTAAACTCCTGATCTCAAGTGATCTGCCTGCCACAGCCTTCCAAAGTGTTGGGATTATAGGTGTGAGCCACTACGCCCAGCCCATAGTAAGAACTGATATAAATTTTATATCACAAATCATAAGTATGACCATCTTCCTTCAGTCTTTTATTATATATATTAGCCCCTCTATTAATAAGTTATGATTGGCATTCTTTTGTGTAAATATGCATAACTGGTGAAAGAAATAATACCTGCCATCTAGGGACCTGAAGGGTCTCTCAGCATTTGTGGGCTATAGGTTTTACCTCTTTTTTTTTTAGATCGAGAGTTCCTCTTTATCTTCCCATCACAGGAAGCCCTTGCTCCTCTCCCACCGCGCATTTCCTTGGGGCTCTTCAGCTGGCACGTCCCTCTGGGGAGATGAAGCAGCAGAGAATTGTCTAGCCTAGAACGGTTCCTCACTCCAGCCACTGATTCCATCCAAACTGTGGTCAAACTTGCCACTTCCACCAACTCCACATCATCCATCCACATACTTTATCAACATGTGCTGACTTCAAATTACAGTATTTAATTCAGGCATCCATCCAGTAGCAACACGTAGGAAAGAAAGCTGATCTCAAACATCTGATGTGTAACAAAAATGGACAGAATTTCCAACTCTTTAGCTTGAACTGGAGCACATTCGTTTAGAACCCTACACTTGATTAAGTCATTACATTTTGGTGAAGGAGGGTAGGCAGGAAACAACCCTCTGCCACCTTCAGGCAGTAATACTAACCCACACGGTGCATGGAAGACCTACTGTGTGCCAGATCCTGCAGCAAGGGCTTTGTCACACCATCTCACCTGGTGCTCAATACCACCTCGTGAGGCCAATATTAAGTGTTCTTCTCATGGATGAAGAAACCAAAACTCAAACGAATTTCTTATTTGTTCAAATTTACCTTCCTAGTGAGTGGCAAGGCCAGGATTCAAACCCAAGATTTTCCCATTCCAGAGTCTGACCTCTCTCCCTCCGCCACGCAAACTGCTATTGTGAATTCAGCAGTGGAATTTTGGAGCTGGAAGGGGCTGTAAAGGTCATGAAGCACAAGATATTGGGTGTCCAGGGAAATCAGAAGTATAGAGGTTAAAAATCCCTGTGGACACTAGGAAACTAATCTCTCTCCTTGCACCTTTGAACCCTTTGAACAGACAGGGAGTTCCTGCTCTGTCATTTCCCCCTCTGTGAATCTCTGCTCAGTATGGCTTTTACTCATTTGTAAACAAGATTCATTCTTACCCCCAACCTGCTTCATGGGTGGTGATGATGAAGTACAGAATGTCTCTGTAAAACTGTTTGAGCACATCAAAGACAGCACTGTATAAATACTATATTATTATATGCATTCCCATAGGAAGCATCTCCAGGATCCTTTGATCCATAAATATTTCATTGACTCAGCCCAGCCAAAGCCGTTTCAGACTCTGCAGCATCACAAGGTAATTGACCACAGAAAGAGTTCAGAAAATGATGCACTCGGCGTCTGCATCACAGCTCCCATCGCAACACCTTAATTTTGACTTGGTCATTTTAAGAACAATTTTACATCATGGTTTACATTTTGAATTTTAGAGAAAACATGCACCTGCACATAATTTCTGGTTCCATGTTATAATAAGAGAATACACTGAGCATAAATACTGACACGTAAGAAGAAAAAAAAAAAAGCACTGCTCACTTTTTAAAGAGTGAGAAACCATAGAACATTCAGGACTCTTTCCTCAAAGATAATTCATAATACTCAGATCTATGTTTTTCTTCTTTTATGACTTTTCAATTTAACTTCATTGCATTTCTAAGAGAGGCAATGTGCATTTTTTTCGCATCATTTGCAGAAAGAATAAATTTAAATATACAATTTCCCAATGAGTCAAATCTATTGCTACCACCTCTGTATCATTGTTAGGATGCCTGAATTCATTAGAAGACATGTAAAATATGTTACATTTAAGCCAAATTAACTTTATTTATCATAATTTCAGAAAAACTCCCTATCTTCAAACCCAGAGAATCTTTGGAAAAACTGTTGATAATATTTTTTAAAGATAAATATTCTTAAGAAACAACTAAATTTTAATGAACATATTTGAATGTAAATTATTTGTGAAAATTACTAAAAATTAAAGACAAATTTTAGAATTTTCAAGTAATAATATAATTATGGGTCATAAATATTTTAATAAATAAAATCTTCTGCAATCCTAGGAAAAAAGAAAAAGAGTGTAACTAAAAGCTATAATTAGTTGGTTTAATTGTTTAATCGCTACCATTTTTCTGGCTGCCTCTCTACTGACTCAAAAGAACAAAAAAGCAAAACAAAGCAAAAAGAAATGAGGAGGATGAGTTCTCATTCATTACCCTTTACCTAAAGGTTACATCAGTGGGAGTAAGAATTCCCACTCAGCTTTGTAACAGATGTGGACTGACGCTTATAAAGAAATATTAATCATCACGATCATTAAAAAAAGAAAAGAAAAAAGCCTCATATAATAAGCAGATATTTGCATGTGGCATTCTATTAGACCAACGTGACCACTGAAAATACAAATTACTTTTATCTTCATATCTCGAAACATGTGGGAAATTCTAGAAGAGTATCTTATTCTTGGCATGCTTGCCCCCAGCCCCGATGTCTTCCACTGTACTCCAGCAATACCTGCTCTCTGTTTCCCAGCCAGGATCCCCTATTCACAAGAACTTAATTGTACTTCTGCTCTTGCACGTACCCACAAATTTGTCACTACCAAAAAGATCGTGATCAAATCCATGATAACATTTGAGGACACAGATGAAATGTTATCTTTAGCTCACAAGACACTCAGAAGCGAATGCATGTGTTTCACGGTACCCCGTGGTCATGTGAAATATTGTTTCATCCGAGATGTAGAGACACTGTCTTGTATTCTCACAGCTCCTTCCTTGAACCATGGCCAGTATAAAGAAGACTCAAACGATCACCAAGACTGGCTCAGGATACACCAGACACATCAGATTTGCCATTTGATTTACCCCTAAAGCACATCCACTTACTCATTAGGCAAATAATTATTGAGCATCTACCGAGTTGCTGACAGTGTTCGTGACGCTTGAGCTGTAATATAGAACGCTCTGTCCTAGAGGAGGACAGAGTGTCAGCAAGTGAACAAATCATCAGTAATATAAATTCAGAGAGTTGCATTATGCATGAAGAAATTAAAACATGGTCAGAGGAGGTACAGTATCAGGTGGGCTGAGGAAGTTATGAAGAAAGGGCTCTCTAAGGAGGTGACATCTAAGCAGTGACTTGAATGAGAAGAAGGAGCAGACCATTCAAATATCTGTAGAAGGAGCATTTCATGATCAGAAATAGTGAGTGTCCCACTAAGACTCTAAGAGCATGAGGATAAAGGGAAAGGATGAGGGGAGGAGAGGAAGACAAGGATTAGATCATATAGGGGCTTCATGGTATGGGTTTTAACTTGAAGGGAAACCCTTAAGTTGTATGCAGGAGCTGATGTGACATATTTTACATTTTTGGAAGATCATTTTCTGGGTGACAAATAGATTACCCAAGAACAGGGACTGGTGCAAGACAAGGAGCCCCGGAGAGAGCGTTAATGGAAGCTGGAGTACAGGGGTTGCAGTGGAAATTAGAAGCAACATTCATCTGAGTTCTTTGAAAAACAGATTCCAAAATGGGATTAACTGGGCAAGAATTTAATTATGGGAGATGACTGCATGGAAGCCAACAGGGTGGGAGCTGGAAAAGCCTGAGACATGTTAGTCTGACCCAAAAAAGGGCTGGGAAGAAGCATCCTACATTGCCCTGCTGTCTACGGCAGCTCAAAAGCCTGCAAGGAGTCCTTGAGTCAAATATGCCAATGAGGAATCTCATGTCTCCCAGGAATGGGCAGCTCACATGGCTCTGCAGCACTCAACCGTCAGCATGGAGCAGACCTCGAGGGGCAAGGCCCTGGTCTTAGTGCAAACACAGCACTGGCTTGCGAAGTCCAGCTTGGGCCCTTGCGCAGTGACATCCCCTGAAGGAGGAGGTCTCTGAGACACAGGCTTAAGGCCACTGGGGGAGCACTGATCAGAGCCAGCATACGCGAAGAGAGGAAGAAGGCAGGGCTTGGGATCATGGTGTGTGATGGAGAAGGGAGAGTATAGGTGACAGCCATGACTCTTGGAGACTAATGCACGATGCATTCATGTGTAAATAATGTCACAGTGGTGAAAAGGAGAAAGCTTTCCATAAACTGGAAAGGAAAGATGTATTAAATAAGAAAAACAAAGTCTAACCTCTAAATAGAATACTATTTAAAAATGAAAAGGAACCAACTGCTGATACATGCAGTTACCTGGATGAATAGCTAATGCCGTATGCTAAGTGAAAGAAGTCAGACCCAGAAGGCTGCACACTGCGTGACTGCATCTGAGTCACCTCCTGAGCAAGGCAAAGCCATCGAGACCGAAACCAGATGAGGGCTTGCCAGGCGCTGGGGTGGAAAGAACAGTACTGACTTATAAGAGGCACGAAGAAACATTCTGAAAGGGTGGTGGGCCCATTCTATATCTTGACGTTTGTGGTGCTTACACAATTGTATGTATTTGTTGAAACTCATAGAACCACACACATTTTCAGGATCAGGTTAGGGTTCAGTAAAATGACTGTATATAAATTTCACCTCAAAAACCCAACTTCAAAAAAAGTACAAAAGAGCATTTTTAGGACGCTATCCTTGAGATTTAAAAAAAAAAAAAGGAATTTTAAAAGAATTCATAGTTGCATGTTTTTATAATTGTAAAAAAAAGACTGTAGAAGCATAGGTAAATAAATCACAGTGGTTTTCTCTTAGGAGATGAAACTTTGTGCAAGAAATAAAGGTGTGGGGGGGGAATTCTACTATTTATGAAATAAACTTTTAATAAATAAAATTATTTTGTAAGCAAAGAGAGAGAGGACTCAAAAGGATGCAAACATTTTGCCTAAGAATTGAGTGAATCAGGGCAATAACATGAGTGAAGATGGGGAAGTCCAGGAAGGAGCAAGTTGTGGCTTAGGAGGGTGGGAAGGAGTAGAATGAGGGTCCTGTGTTGCATGCCAGCAGCTAGAACTGCCCGTGGGCCTCCAGACTGAGCTGATGAACAGGCAGGGTTCTGTACCAGTCTCCATGTTGGGAACAGCTCCCAGACTGGAAACCGATGTCATTAGCGTGTGGTTGGTGTTTTCAGCCATGGTTCAGGATGAACACTTACAGGCAGACAGTGGAGAGAAGGAAGAAGAGCCCTGAGGCCGCACCACACCACACACTGGTGAAAAGAAACAGGAGTCCCTGAAGGGGACGGAAAAATGCCCAGAGATGTCGGGGATGATGTGGGCAGAGGGTTGTCCCAGAAGGCAAATGCAGACCATGTATGAAGGGGGAAAATCTCTGCCAGGCATAGTAGTTTATGCCTGTAATCTCAGCACTTTCGGAGGCCAAGGCCGGTGGATCACCTGAGGTCAGGAGTTCAGGACCAGCTTGCCCGACATGGTGAGACTCTGTCTCTACTAAAACCACAAAAATTAGCCAGGCGTGGTGGCACATGCCTGTAATCCCAGCTATTTGGGAGGTTGAGGCAGGAGAATCCCTTGAACTCAGGAGGCAGAGGTTGCAGTGAGCAGAGATCATGTCACAGGGAGACCCTGCCGCCAAAAATATATATATATATATATATATATATATATATATATATATATATGAAGGAGGAAAATCTAGTCTGTGACTTCAGATACTTCCCAAATAGCAAATCAGAGGACAGAATTGTTAGCTAGCTTTGCATGATGCTTGCGGATGACTTTGACAAGAGCTGTCTTACAGAAGGGGCAGGGACAAATCTTGATTGGAATTAATTTATTAAAAGAAAAAAGGGAGGTGGGGACTGGTGACAGTGAGCAGACCCCACATGGCAATCTCTGTAGCAGAATATTAGGTGAAGAAAGAGCTGTTTGATTGAGGTCACCACATTTATGTACCGACAGGAAGAAGACAGTAGAGAGGGATGAGACTTTACAAACAACCTGAAATTACCAATTTGAATTGAGTTGTTTTCAAGATACTGCTTCACAAAATCGCATCTGAAATGCACGTGTACCCTACATATTGCATGAAAGAAATACTCTGCTACGGGTGTAATTACAGATCTGTTATGGCCTAAAACAGCATCACCTCAAGCTCTTTCCAAACTAAGGATTCTGCACAGAAACAGGTATTAATTTTCAAATACTCTGTGTAGTGAAGGTCATCACTGCAATTTCAATAATATAATTTTCATTTGCTTTTAATACACTTCAACATTTTTCATTGTTTGAAAGGATAACCTTTTAAAATACACCCTCCAATGGTCACCATGGTCACATTGGATCTACAATGTCTGTCAAAATCCTTTACCTAAAACTAAAGGTATTTGTTTTCATGTGGTTTTTATAACAGTCATAATATATATATATATATATATATATATATATATATATATATATATATATATTCTTTCAAGGAAGGCACACAAGAAATGTAAAAATAAGTAAAACACAATATCCTCCCATAGGAAATTGATAATCTAAAAATGGGAGTTAAGGCCCGGCGCGGTGGCTCACGCCTATAATCCCAGCACTTTGGGAGTCTGAAACAGGCAGACCGCGAGGTCAGGAGTTCAAGACCAGACTCATCAATATGTTGAAACCTCGTCTTAAATGAAAATACAAAAATTAGCCAGGCATGGTGGTGGCGCCTGTAGTCCCAGCTACTTGAGAGGCTGAGGCAGGAGAATTGCTCGAACCCGGGAGGCAGAGGTTGCAGTGAGCAGAGATCACGCCACGGCACTCCAGCCTGGGTGACAGAGTGAGATTCCGTCTGAAAAAAAAAAAAAAAAAAGGAGTTAAAATATACACATAGCCGGGCACGGTGGCTCAAGCCTGTAATCCCAGCACTTTGGGAGGCCAAGGCGGGTGGATCATGAGGTCAAGAGATCGAGACCATCCTGGCCAACATAGTGAAACCCCGTCTCTACTAAAAATACAAATAATTAGCTGGGCACGGTGGCGTGTGCCTGTAATCCCAGCTACTCAGGAGGCTGAGGCAGGAGAATTGCCTGAACCCAGGACGTGGAGGTTGCGGTGAGCCGAGATCGTGCCATTGCACTCCAGCCTGGGTAACAAGAGCGAAACTCCGTCTCAAAAAAAAAAAAAAAAAATATATATATATATATATATACACACACATAAATCATTACAATATGTTATCTGCTAAATTCTGTAAAAGAAGTGCAAACCGCTATAAGGATTTGGAGGAAAGAGATACCAGTTTCCACCCAGTGTGAGGGAGGAAGATTTGGCTGTGAAGGTCCCCCGGGAAGCAGAGAGCACTCTCAAGCCAGGGAACTCGAGGAAGGTTTATTTCCGGAGAGATGTCTGTAAACAGAGGTTCGGGTGTTGGGCAGCCAGCTGCAACTCAGCAGCCTGGAGCTCGTCACAGCAGGAGCTGATACCACCCGAAGCTCAAAGGGACAAGTGTCACCAGCAGCACTTCCCAGTCACAGGGAGGCGAACAGGGAGAAGCAGCAAGCTTTTGTCAAGGGAGGCAGCCAAGAGGAAGTGACCTCACAGCAGGAGCTGAGTGCAAACCCCCCAATTTCTCTCTCCCTGCTTCCTCCCAGCCTCTGCCAGGGCTCTCCATCGAGCTCCCCACTGGAAAGCCGCAGGCCCAGGGGCCCATCCATGCTGCTCAGCAGGCACACAGCTGAGATCTGAAAAATGAATACTTGCCGGGCGGGGTGGCTCACGCCTGTAATCCCAGCACTTTGGGAGGCCGAGGCGGGCAGATCACGAGGTCAAGAGATCGAGACCATCCTGGCCAACATGGTGAAACCCCGTCTCTACTAAAAATACAAAAATTAGCTGGGCCTGGTGGCGCCTGCAGTCCCAGCTACTTGGGAGGCTGAGGCAGGAGAATTGCTTGAACCCAGGAGGCGGAGGTTGCAGGGAGCTGAGATCGCACCATTGCACTCCAGCCTGGGTAACAAGAGCGAAACTCCGTCTCAAAAAAAAAAAAAAAAAAAAGGAAAAAGAAAAAGAAAAATGAATACTTAGAGATTAGGTGTGCACCCCTCCAAGTAGAAGTCATAGCAAGGCCAATGTTGAAAAGCATGAGCAAGAATTAATGGTTGGCCTTCCGCTTTGAATACACATACTGTTAAAGTTAGAAATAGGATGTGAGATCGAGCTTAGAAGACCTGAACAGGGCAATGAATACCATGCTCAGGGTCTGTGTTTGACTTTGCAGAAAGCAAAGACTCACTGAAAGTAACCAGTATTACAGTTACAGCACAGAGAAAAGCAGGGAGGCAGAAAATTTGAGGCAGGAAAAATAGGGAGAATCTGCAGGATTGGACACGCAACCCATCATGTTTCTGGGTCTAATGTTCTCCATAGGATAATCGAATAAAAATCATTTTTATCTGGGCAAGAATCTAAATGAATTCCCCAGACAATGAGAGATTCTGCTACCATCAGAACATTTCCGTTATCATGAGGCACAGGAAGTATTTTGAGGAAAGAAAACTATTTCACTCTTGGAAATGGGAAAACTCAGTTCAGAACCTGACAAGACTTTGAAGCTACATTTTCACTGTGAAAACGGTATGACCACGGTGGAAAACAGTTTGGCAGTTATCTAAAAACGTGAGCATTTTTAGATAACTGCCAAATTTTCATATGACCCAGCAATTCCGCTCCTAGTATATCCAAAAGAATTGAAAGCAGGGACTCCAACAGATATGCACACACCCAGGTTCACTGCAGCATTACTCGCAACCGTGGAAAGGCAAAAGCAGCCCAAGTGTTCATCAACAGATGAATGGAAACACCGTGCCGCCTCTACACACAATGGAATATTATTTAGCCATACAAAGAAATGAACATTTTGAAACAGAGTTCCCTGATACCCCCGCAGGACATGTGACAGGGGCGTTGCTTTCCTGTTCTGTCATTGCTGCTGCTCGAATCTCTGATAGGAGGGAGAGCACACAGACGGGCAGGTGCGGGAGCTGGGGCAAGTGCTGTGGGCTCTGGCCCTACAGGGGTGGGTGCCTGCAATCCTGTATTACAGTGCTTTTAGCTTTGCCATCCACAGACAGCTTAACTGTTAACCAGATCGATGGACCCTCTGCCTTTTCACAAAGGCAGGAGGCCAGTGTGACCTCTTTTCATTTCCTGAGCTCTTGTCCAGCATCCTAGAATTGGGTCACACATGAGCTTGAAGGATGAACATGGGGTTTTACTGAGTGGTGGAGGTGGCTCTCAGCAGAATGGATGGGGAGCCAGAAGGGAGGATGGAGTGGGAAGATGACCTTCCCCTGGAGTCTGGTTGTCAAGCAGCTGATCTCCTCTCGGACTGCCCCCAGAAGTCCTCTCCATGTTCAGACGTTCCTCTTTTTCTCTCTCTCTGCCACGTTGTTCTTCCATTCCTCTGCTCGCGTCATCTCCTCCTCTGCTCATTTGCTTCTGGAGCCTGGGGTTCAGGATTTGTATGGGTACAGGACAGGGAAGCGTGGCAGGCCAAAAGGCAACTTTTGGGGCACAAAAACCAAAATGCCTGTTCTCACTTAGGGCCTTGGGTCTTCAGGCTTGAGGGAGGGGCCTTTGCTGGCGAGCCACCCTCTTCTACCCAGTATTTCCCTGTCTCCTGTCTGTATCATTTTGGCATATGCTGTAACATGAATAGATCTTAACAACATTATGCTGAGTGAAAGAAGCCAAACACTGAAGAAAAACTGCTGCGTGATTCCACTTATGCAAGATACCTTGACTAGACAAATTAGTAAAGACAGCAAGTAGATAAGAAGTTAGCAGTAGCTGGGTTGTGGGGGAGGTTACTGATTAATGAATGGGTACAGAGCTTGTGCTTGGCATGATGAAAAGTTTTAGATATAGATAGTGGTGAGGTTTCTGAAACACTGTGAATGTATTTAATGCCAATGAATTGCACAGATCCAGATAATTAAAATAGTAACTATTATGTTATTTATAGTTTACTAGAATGTTTTTAAAAAATCAACTACTGATGTACACAATAGAAAGAATGTGATTTGCATCCAAAAAAAACATTTCCTGTGTTAAATGATCTGTATCCAATTTTATAACATTTTTCAAATTACCATTCCCCTACCAGTGAAGTGTGCAGGTCCAGGAACCCAGTGTTCACATCATAAATTCTAGAACTCTATTAACAAACCTACTGTGTAGCAAGCATGTATGCACACACACACCACACACCACACATACACACACACACACACACGCACACACACACACACGGTGGGGGGCAGACAGCTTTCTTTGCCTATTCTAAAGCTATTCTAAGAGACCAATTCACATAGAAGTAAAGACCTAGTTGTACACACTGTGGTAATTTTGCAAACCATACACTGTCTGGGCTTCCGTTAAGGAAATGCTGTGATTTTCATGTTATACAAGAAAACCAAAGCGACATCATTCTAATGCAAATTGGTCATTTCAAGCCATTCACCAATAGAAGGATTCTTGAATAGTGCAAAAGTTGAGTTGTCAATACGGTTTGTTTAGTTGCTTTTAGTTTTGTTTTTTTTTTTTTTTTTTCTTTTGGTTTGTTTTACTTTAATCAGAGTAAAAAATAACAGAGAAAAAAGAAGGAAAAAACTAATGGTGTGTAATTCAGAAGTTTTAAAAGTGTCTATTTTACATTACAAGACACTGAAAGGCACATTTCCAAGATGAGGAATGGAACTGAGAGGAAGAATTTAATATTAGGAGAATCACTGTTCCTTGAATCAGAAGACTGAGAATTTACCTCCCAATAAACACAGTCCTAATTTAATCAAATACTCATGACTTAGCCTGCATATTTTAAATACTTTCTTAGTCTTACACAAGACTTATTTTCAAATACATGAAGAAGAAATTTAGAACTTGCACAGTAAATACAAAAAATAAAATATTGATGACGTCTTTATATCCAAGAAAGACTATTTCTTCTATTAATAAGTATTTTTCCTTAAAAAGTGATTTCAAAGCATTTATTTTATTATCTGTTGAAAGGCAAAAATAACTTTCAAGTTTCACAGCTGCCTGAACAATGGCAAAGTTTGTTTACAACAAATAAGCCATGAGTGTTCCTGAGAAATGAGTGACATTTGCAAAAAGGGATAAACTAATACATTTCTAATTTTCTTCTTAAATAACAGTGTTTTGAAAGGTAAACTTTCCCAATGTTTACAAACATAAAATATGTTTCTAAACCTATTATATTTCACATTTATTCACCATAAAACAAATATGAAAATATTAATATTGATCCTGTAGACTGGTATTTACAACAATAAAATTTTCTGTCTCATTGTACAGAAAAATATTGAGATTAAATTGTTTTTTAAAAAAGCATCATCTTGTTATCCAAACCCATATTTTTTCCATGATAAACTTTTGTAACTGCCTGGGTTTTTTAAATGGTCATTGACATTTTAAATTCATGTGTGAATTTCCTTCATTCGAATGGAGTTCATCCTCCTTTTACTCATTGATGAGCAGTCTCCTGTCTTTAGAAGAAACAATGAGCACCTTTTTTTTTTAATAAAGTGAGAGCAAGTTTATTAGGTAAATAAATAAATAAAAGAATCCATTGAGCACTTTTATGACTTAGCTGAATTCAAGGACCTTGAAGTGGAAAGAACCACTTAGATCTCTAGCTGTGATATGAATTCTGCCTTCTCTCCAGGAGATCTGTGAGCAGACTCCAATTCTCCCAGACTTTCACACTGGACCAGACAAGAGTAGCAGGTGAATTCTTATTCTTGAATACCTCAAGTCCTGTATTTTGAGATAAGTCTGAAGATAGGACATCCTGAGTGATGTCAAATGTGTTATTCTAAATAGCAATTTTCTTAATGTTGAACTTCAGAATTCCACTCTGCATTCTTTCCCTATCTCCTTTTTTGAATCATTCTTTCTTTTTTTTATTAGTATTATTTTGAGATAGGGTCTCACTCTGTCACTCAGGCTGGAGTGTGGTAGTGCCACCATAGCTCACTGCAATCTCAGCCTCCCACACTCAATTGATCCTCCCACCTCAGCCTCCTGAGTAGCTGGGACTACAGGCACGTCCCACTTCACCTGGCTAATTCTTTTATCTTTTGTAGAGATGAGGTCACATGTTGTTGCCCAGGCTGGACTAAAACTCTTGGGCTCAAGTGAGCCTCCCACTTCAGCCTCCCAAAGTGCTGGGATTATAGGTGTGAGCCACCACGCCTGGCCAACACTGTTTGATTCTTAATCGATGAAATTAACTTCCTAAAAGGCATATTATCATTCTAGAAAAGACTATCTTTTCCATCAGAGGAGACTAATGTGATCTATGAGCCACAATGACAGGAAAGATGACTCTAGGAGATGTCCTGGAGAAACCTAAAATGTGACCTCTTTGAGATGTAGTTCTTTGGCCTTTTGAATACAATGAAATCCAAAAATGTGCAACAAAAATAACAAGAAAACTATACAGACCTGTCTTTCCGCATGAGCACTGTGCTTCTGACATTTTCCTAATTTGTCAAATAAAATTAAACTTCAGGAACAATTATTAAAATGCATAAGCAAGAGCATCACTTTACCTAAGAAAACATTTTAAACTTTGTGTTCTCATCACAATGACCTGTGTAATGAAAGAACCACCATCTTCCAGAAAAATCATGATTTTTACACTGAAAACCATCAATGCCTATAATTTAAGATTAGATTACCCATATCCTTCTGTAATAACCACTAGCAGATTAAAATCTAACATATTTTTATTATGTTTCTTATCAGCCAGTTATTTTGTAGGGATTTATTTTAGTTTTTTGAGCTCTGGGTGAAATGTGGTAAGGCATCTCCATATTTCCATTTTTTATATTTATGCATTATTTCTATTCAGAAGTCTGTGACTTTTGAATTGTCAAGCTGAGAAGTGTTATTAATATTAACTTTGTGGTTCTTCCTAAATATATACAGTAATTGCATATAGTTAGGAAGAATAATAATCATTTATTATTTTTTATTTATTTAGGAAAATAATCATTCATTTCTTAACTCTTTGTGTCAACTTTGATGATAAATACATAAATTTTGGAGCTGTAGACTTTTTTATAATGTATGCTTACCTCCCATATTTTGACATAGGATAGATGGAGTTACAAATTTGCATTAGTGTTTTCTTAATATAACTGCAAATGTTGTCTCTCAACCAACCTACTAGCTGTGCACTCAAAATTATCTATCAGGGTTGCTGCAAAAGTAATTGTGGATTTCGTCATTTTAAATAATGACAACTACTTTTGCAGTAACTAATAAAATCATTTTATAATTCAAAAACAGTCTATAATCCTTATACATTTATTACATATATGAAATATAGTATATGTCATGTTCATATCTTAATGAAAGCTAGGATATTTTGAATGTCTTTCTAAAGTACTATCTAACGCCCATTTCAGTCTTTTCTACTAATGATTAATACCAATAAACATCACCACAAAAAGTTATCAAATGATTTATACCCATTTTCTATTACTCCCTAACTTATTTTATACAGCTAATTTTAGTAAAAATATCAAGTCAAAATGAATACAAAGACACCATAAGAACAATTCCTTTCATTTTTCTGTGCTATGAAGAATCACTCCATTTTTTATGTATCTCTTCAATTCCACTGAAATAACATCCTCTACTTACCTGCAACTTGACTACTCCCTAAAGGGCATTTTCAGATTCTGAAACATAAATTAACCTAACTTAATTTCTGGTGAAAAAAACTCACATCCATAGCCACAGTGTCTGTCAATAAACTAACTTTCTTCAATACAATCCAAAACAAGAAACCATCAAAAGCAAACTGATGTTTTTTTCATATTTAGTTACTCTCATCTCTGACCCTCTCCCCATTCTGTCTCACTGAAACATCCAGTGACTGTTATTTTAAAGCATATTCTTCAGCCTTAATCTCTATCCCAACACATTTCAAGCAGGAATTCTGCAGCTCTGTCCCAGGGCTTGGCATGTACGATGGATTTAGTCCAGTTTCAGTGGGATAGTCTTTAACTGAGCTGGTAGCATTCTGAGCTTTTGCATAAGACCTGAAATTCAAGTTGGCAAGAAATGTTCACTCGAAACTGATATTTGAATTGAACTTTCCAAAATTATTATTCTCTTAAAAAATAACTTTACAAAATAAGAAATGCACACAAAATGTAGAATCTGCACTCTTTATTGTCTACAGCAACCTTTTGCCAAAAACTATGTCAAGAACAGAAAAACTTATTAGTGAAAGGGCTGTTTACCCTTAGACGATATTTGAAACTTGAATACCTACAATGTTGACCAAAGGGTTATTTAAAATGCAGAGGGTGAGAAAGATAAATAGAACATGGCAGAACTGAGGAAATTCAGCAGCATGTGCTTGTCTTCATTTATTAAAATTTTGGTGCCGTGAAGTTATATTTTTTAAATTCATTAAGTGTTGTCTTGACCTGTCTGTATGGCCTAACATTCACCAAAAAAAAAAAAAAAAAAAAAAAAAAAAAAAAAAAAAGAGGAATGCATAGAGTTCATACTTTCAGCAGAGAATTCGTGGGGCCAAGATTTTCACTTTTTTCATTCAATATGTTTGGTTATCAAGAAAAAAGTATAAGACTAATAATAAAGAAGAAACACACAAGCAATTGATTATGGTACCCATGCACAAATTCAAGATTTCTGCTCCTGAAGCTGATGTATACAGGAGGCCAGTATCTGAAGATGACTAAGTTCTTCTAGATCTATTTATTCCATTGCTATTTGATTTTGAAATCTGAGAGGCCTACAGAGGAGAGGCTTTGCTTAATGTTTCTAGTAACTGTAAATCATATCCGTAAGTTCAATCCTCTATGGCTTTTCTTCTCTCTCACATATATGGTTCATGCTCTCCTTCAACTATAGCCTCTACTCTCTAATTATACTTAAGCTCATGTCACCCCATTCATTGAAAACAAGAACGAGAAAAAGCCAAAACAATTTTTAAATTTGTTTGAGTTATAACAGATAGTGACACAACTGAAGACTTGGAATAGGGAGATGGAGCAGCTGAGGAACACATGTAGGAAGGTGGTTTTCCACCCTCTGTCCTTTTGTAGCTTCTGAACCATGTGAATGTACAGCTTATTCAAGAACTGAGTAAGAATTTTTATGTGCAGATCCTTGGACCTCACCCTAGATCTACTAAAACAGAATCTCCAAGGTGGGGCCCTGGAGTCTGCACTTTAACAAGCTCTCAGGGTGAATCCGACGCATACGTAGGGAAGCAAAAAGATGCTGCAGAATATAAACACAGATGGTCCACCACTGACAGGGTCCCATGTGTCAGCGAATACGAAGAACGCTGAAAAACCACCTGCTGCACAAGGGGCCTCCCTCACCAGCCTGCACTGACGGCTGAGATTCTTTAGTTAGACATTCTGTCTTCAGTGTGTCCTCGGGCAAGTGTGATGCTGAATGGCTGAAGAGAGAAATCTTGACTTCATCAAACTCGCCCTTCAATCCACTTTTCCAGAGCTGTCTAATCAGCACAAAACCTTCCCAAATACAGGCTTTTGACACTTCTATGACGTCACCATCCTCACGTCATGGCATGGTTAGGATCTGTGTCCCCTCCTCAATCTTGTGTCAAATTGTGATCCCCAGTGTTGGAGGCGGGGCCCGATGGGAGGTGATTGGATCATGGGGCGGTTTCTCGTGAATGCCTTAGCACCATCCCCTTGTGCTGTTCTCACAAGATCTACCTCTTTAAAAAGCATGTGGCACCTCCTGTGCTCTCTCTTGCTCCCACACCAGCTTTGTGAAGTGCCTCCTTCCCCTTTGGCTTCCGGCATGATTGGAAGCTTCCTGAGGCCTCTCCAGAAACAGCTGTTGCTATGCTTCCTGTACAACCTGTGAAACCAGAGCCAATTAAACCTTTTTCTTTATAAATTGTTCAGTCTCAGGTATTTTTTTATGACCGTGTGAGAACAGACGAATACACAGAACCACTGCAATCTGTTCTGATACGAATACCTATCTGAAGTGATTTTCGTGAAAGTCACCCTTCATTCTTCAGGAGCCACGTGCAGTAGCCTTTTCTCATTCCTGGGTCTACTGGCTTCATCCTTCTTCAAACTCTCTTTTCCCAGGAAGTTGATCTAATGACCTAAAACTAATAAGTGTTGGAAAAAGCAAAATTTAAATCAAAGACAGCAGAGACTACATTTGTCATCTTACTTGAAACAACTAGTAAACCAGAAATCCAGGAAACAGTGATATGTAAGACATTAAACAACAAAGGAGAGTGATGCCAGAGGATACAACTGAAGGGAGGGAGCTTATCTCCTGGACAGTGTTTCCAGGCTGAGTATGAGGAGGTGCCAGCCCAGGATGAGCCTAAAAGTCTCTATGAGTTGAAGGGTCAAAACTGGAGCCTGCAGATACCATAGGAGCTAGAGTTTGCAAGGTAGAGCATTGTGGACCTAGAGGACAACTTTGAGACTGCTAATAAAGTAAGACTGGAGTTCTCACGAAAAGAAGAGAGAGAGAGGAAAATAAAAATAATAGTAATAAAGAAATAATGGCCCCAAACCTTTTAAATTTGATAAAAACTATATATTCACACATCCAAGAAGTTCAGTAAGCCCCAAGGCCAAAAAAAAAAAAAAAAAAAAAGAAAAGAAAAAAGAAAAATGAAGAAAACTATACAAAGATGTGACTTTGGTCAAGTTTCCCAATATCAGTGAAAAAGAAAAATTCTTAAAAGCTGCCAGAGGAAAGGGACACATTGTGACATTGTGTGTGGAAGAACAAAGATGAGAATGACAGATTTCTCACTGGAACTAATGTCAGCCAGAAGACAATGGAACAGTGTCTTTAAAGTAATGAAAGAAAAATCTACTTAAATTTCAAAAGATAATAAACTAGAGCAAAACAAATAATGTATCGAGGGGATTGTAATATATGTAGAAATAAAATGTGCTAAAGAATAACACAAGTATCAGGATGAGATAAACGGAAGCAGGTGGTTACAAGGTTCTTATACAATACCTGAAGATTGTGATAAGTTAAAGATACTCACAAACAATAAATTAACCACAAAAAAATCACAACAGAGAGTTATAGCTTGTAAGCCAAAAAGGAGATAAAACCGACTCATCAAAAACACAAAATAGATGCAAACTAAGGCAGGAAATGAGAAGAAACAAAAATAGATAAGACAAATACAAAGCAAAACTAAGATAATAGATTTAAACCCAATCATAACAATAACTACATTAAATATAAATGATCTGGCTGGGCACAGCGGTTCACATCTATAATCCCAGCACTTTGGGAGGCTGAGGTAGGCAGATCATTTGAAGTCAGGAGTTCAAGACCAGCCTGGCCAATATGGTGAAACCCTGTCTCTACTAAAAATACAAAAGTTAGCCAGGGGTGATGGTGCATATCTGTATTCCCAGCTATTTGGGAGGCTGAGTCATAAGAATTGCTTGAACCTGGGAGGAAAAGGTTGCAGTGAGCTGAGATCACACCACTGCACTCCAGCCTGGGTGATAGAGCAAAACTCTGTCTCAAAAAAAAGAAAAAACATACACACACACACACACACACACACACACACACGTATACACACAGAGAATAAATAAATATATGTATATGCATATATATATTTATATATACTACATATATTAAATATATATATATTTAAATATACTATACTATGCATATATATTTATATATACTGTGTGTGTATGTGTGTGTGTATGTCTTATATATATATAAATACACATTTATATATTCATATATATACATAGTCTCAACAGGTCAATTAAAAGAGTAATCGGATTCAAAAAGTCAAGATCCAACTATAAGCTGCCTTCAAAAAAACCCACTTTAAATATGAAACACAAGTAGATTAAAATAAAAAGATAAAAGAGAAATGCTATACTAACACTATCAAAAGAAAGCTAAATTAACAAAGCTAACATTGGACAAACAAAAGGAAATTATTAGACATTTAAGTCATTTTATATTTGATGACAACTATACACTCACACATTCAAGAAGATTAACAAACAAAAGGAGCATGAAGTACACCACAATAAGATACACCACATTTAAATTGTCCAAAACCCATGAAAAAGAGCAGTTCTTGATTCCACATCAAAATCGGCAAACACACGCACCATTAAAAACACATTTTTAAGCAGAACTGCAGAACTGCAGAGGCTTATGAAGGACACAAAGGGCTACCAATGGTCCAGTGTCAAAACAAATCGGAGGAGTAAGGCCTGAGACAAGACAAGTAGCCGTGCGCCAAGCAACAGAGCTACATCTTCAACCCTGAATCCAATGTATGGGTATTGAAAAAAATTTGTGCAAACACGAATGTTTATTGCAGCACTGTTCACAATAGGAAAGACTTGGAATCAACCCAAATGCCCATCAAGGATAGATTGGATAAAGAAAATGTGGCACATATATACCATGGAATACTATGCAGCCATAAAAAGAATGAGTTCATGTCCTTTGCAGGGACGTGGATGAAGCTGGAAGCCATCATTCTCAGCAAACTAATACAGAAACAGAAAACCAAACACCACATGCTCCCATTCATAAGTGGGAGGTGAAGAGTGAGCTCACATGGACACAGGGAGGGGAACATCACACACCAGGGACTGTCAGGGGGCAGGGGGTTAGGGGAGGAATAGCATTAGGAGAAATACCTAATGTAGATAATGGTTGATGGGTGCAGCAAATCACCATGGCACATGTATACCTATGTAATAAACCTACATGTTCTGCACATGTACCCCACAAGTTAAAGTACAATAAAAAAAATTCTGTGAAAAGAAATGGCATGAACAGATGTTAAAGGAAAAACATCTTTCTGAAAGTAGGTGTATTCTGAATGGTAGGATGTGATACAGGAATAAGATAATAAAACAAGAGGTAGCAGTAACCACGAGTGAGGAGAAGAGGTTCAAAAGCCAGAGAGGACTGTTTCCCGGAAAAACACTATTATGTCTTTTGAAAACAGTCTCATAATTGTACTGTTTCCCTGAGAAATAGCCATACTTCTCTAGTAAACAAGAAAATACACACACGTTAGAGACAGCAAAGAGCAGGGGAAAAGAAAAAGAGAAAAACTTTTTAGTAATTATAATTTCGAACTAAAAACTAATCATTGCTAACATTCCCAACCTTTTTATTGAATTGTCTTTCATTTCTACTAATACTGAATATCATTTTTTAGAAAGTGAAGCTTCAATAGAAATTAAAATGTGTTAACTAAACTTTTTAAATGTTCATGTTGTGCTGAAACTCCTGCAATTTGAATTTCCAATACACTTTTTTCTTTTTTACTTCGATGCTTTTTGCATTTTTTTTAACTAATTTTCATTCAATTATCTAAAAAGTTGGCTAAAAATCTTTTTTTTTTTTTTTTTTTTGAGACGGAGTCTCGCTCTGTCACCCAGGCTGGAGTGCAACGGTGCCATCTCGGCTCACTGCAACCTCTGCCTCCCAGATTCAAGTGATTCTCCTGTCTCAGCTTCCCGAGTAGTTAGGATTACAAGTGCACACCACCACGCTTGGCTAATTTTTTTAGTTTTTTTTTTTTTTTTTTTTTTTTTTTTTTTTTGTATTTTTAGTAGAGACAGGGTTTCACCATGTTGGTCAGGCTGGTCTCGAACTCCTGACCTCATTATCTGCCACCTTGGCCTCCCAAAGTGCTGGGATTACAGGCCTGAGCCACTGCACCTGGCCTTAAAAATCCTCTTTTTAAGGAGAAATGAATCCGTCTTTAAGTGGTGATAGAGATATGCCATGATTAGAGCTCGTGTGACAGAAGGGGAAAAGGGAGATCTGGAATCACAGGGTCTGGATTTAAGACCCAGTTTGGGTGGCCTTGGTCACTGTCTTAGGCTCAGTTTCCATGACTGTAAAATGGGAATGTAGTGGACATAAATTATATTTGACTCCAAATATTCTCAGCCCCACTTCTCACTCCAGCCATGGCTCAAGAGAAAGTACGGCCCAGCTCTCATCAGCTCTGAGGAGCTTCAGGGGACAGTAGGACAGCATCTCATTCCAGGCCTGTCCCAAGGGGTTTCCAGCTCCTCTGTGTGGTGCGCATGGGAACACAGACACGTTCAAAGGGTGTGAGCGGGGCTGGTAGCATCCCTTCACCTTTTCTATGGATACACATTTCATGCATGTCCAGCCTGGGAGTCGTTCCTGGATCCCTTTTTGAAGCCTTTTCAAAAGGCCTCTTGCGCGGAGGTGACAACTTCAAAATGCATCCTTGCACTGGCTTTCCCTCTGTCCCTGTTCACTCCCAATCCTTTTCGCCTGCTCTTCGTTAATGATTTATTCCCCCAAGGGCTTTGCTTTTCAAAGAACCTGAGCTCAGGATGGCAATAAGAATGCCGCTAACCCGACAGAGAAGGACAGGGAGAAAATGAGATGATTCCTGTAAATAGAGTGCTTCGGATGTCAAAGACATTGCACTAAGTGCTTTGCATAAGCAGACACTTAAGAGATGGCAGGGACTACTGCCATTTCTTTGTTAAGGAGAAGAAAACGGAGGCACAGAGAGGGAAGGCACGTTGGCCAAGATCACACAGCCAGCAAGTGGCCTCTGATCCACAGTGCCTCCTATACTCTCAACCACTAAAACACACAGTAGGTGCCTTAACCTTCTTAAGGTGCTACTTCAAACTTACCAATGGCTTTGAAGGTTGGAAAACTCTAAGGGACAACGAGGAATGAAGTGCAGTCAGGATCATAAATCTGCCTCTTGATCAGCTGCTCTTCACGTTGGTTTTGATCTCTGAGATGAGTGGCATAGATGGGCTGTGTTCTGTACACATGGGGAGGACCCCACGGGCATATAAAAATCGTAGAAGACGAAATTGATTTAGATGCTAAGTTTTCCTGCTTAAATTCCAGTTATCCTATTGACTTTAAACATAGCGTTTTACTTTAAATGTAGATTTTTCCCATTATCTATTCCCTTAAGGCAACTCCGTTAACAGATTATCTATCTAGCTCCTGCATACTGAAGCTTGATGTCCAAATCCCCTTATCAAAAGAGATTACAGTCTTTTTTCCCTGTTTAAAGGCAACCGATATCCAGGTACAAGAAATAAAGATAGAACCGGACAACCCAACTCGTGGCAGCAGATCCTAGCTGTGTAAGCAAGATACTGCTCTGTCATGAATGAAGATAAGAAAAACTTTTGAGGGTAGAGGATTGCAGTCCCACTGGGTTTTTCTCAGAACTCTCGCCCAGTGGTCACTCAGAAGTCCCAAGGACCTACAGCTGGCTCTTAACAAACCCCAGGACGAAGAAAAAGAGGGGTTGTGAGCGAATCCCTTTTCGTATCAGTCTTTTTTCAGTACAGAATCAAAACATCAAGCTGTCACTTTAGAATGAACAGGACTCGTAAAGCTGAGCTCGGTCGGGAGTTTTCCAAATCTGAGTCCACGCCCAGGTCTAGCCAAGGCTGGCACACACACGTTTTCTTTCTGGGATCTATATGAGCTCTAATTTAAGAAAGAAAAAAAGTTATATTAAAAAAGAAATACATTGCATTTCCTCTTAAGAGAAGCCAATCAGAATGACAAAAATTTGATTTCATCATAGGCCTTTAAAGTTATCACCCAAGACCATAAAAATTTAACACTGGGTAAAGAAAAACAGACAGTCATGGAGGATGTGTAGTCAGCTGTGAGTTTATAGGATTTCTCGAGTAAAATTGCTGCTTTTGATTTGTAAAAGGAGACGTGCTATAAAATAGTTGGCATTCACAGACAAGGAAATAGCAAAGGTTTTTGTGACTATAAATAAGGCTTATTTTATTTTTCAGAAGGCTGGTGGGTCTCATGCGTCTTGTGGATATAACAGACTATTTCGGCCTTTCCTGGCCGTCTCCCAGCCCTGACTTCAGAAGAAGCTTGAAGACACTGGGAAATTTCTGTGCGACTCACTGAGCCATACAAATCCAACTGCCAATCCCAATCCCAGTACGTACGAGGGCTGTTTCTTAAAGATAGTGTCATTCTTTTGAAACTGAACCAATTTTATTGAGGGAAAAACATCCACTGAATATTATATAGGAATAGCTGAGAATGCAGATTAATCCACCTGAATGAAGACCATTCAGCAGGAAAAGCAATTTTCCAAATAAAGTCTAATGCATCCGATCATGAGCTGAACATTACTTTTCAGTTCATTTTCATAGAAAGATGATCAAAATTTCAACTTAAATGTTATTTGCAGCTGCTATTGCTTGCCATTTCCTGAAATCTGGAATTCTACTTTTTTGGAAAAGATAACTTTTTGAAGGATCATTTTTCAGAAGTTTATGGAATAGCCCCCTTGGAAATTTCTTTGTGAAACCAATAAAGTATTACCAGATATCTCAGAAGTGTCACCATCAATGTATATTTGTCTCTGGAAGAAATATTTTCCTTAAAGCTTAAAAATAGAACAAAAAAGTATCAAACATTAAAAATAAATTTGATTGTAAACATATTTTAATTTACCCCAAGCTTGAGAAACATTTTATACAGTCTATGCAACAAATATATTCATACTTACCACGACTACCATCAAAAATCTGAGAAAACCTTTGCTATGATACTTACAAACCCTATTTATTTTTTACAAAATAGACCAAACAAACCAAAATTTCTCATAATTTACTTAATTCTTTACTGATAGGTGGAAGAAAAATGTGTGTTAACTAAACCACTTTTAGTGGACCAACCTAATCACCTTCACCACACAGTTGCTATTTTAATTTAATTCATGGGGAAAATCAACTTAGAGTGAAAGTTTAGTCACTTCTGAGGTCTGAACTGTTCCAGTATTATTAACGTGTCATTACTGTCAGGTAAAACAATTACTTTGAACACATGCTCTAAACCTTATTTACACTATGCGAAGGCAATGAAATTTGCATTCAGCTTGCTTTCAGGTACTTGTATGAACAGGTAAAATACAACAGAAATGCAATGATCTTATTTTATAAAATAAGCCTAATTGATAACCAGAGACTCTGCCCTAGCCCCAACTTAAGAAGTTACTTTGTAAAATTAGCATATACACAATGATATGTTTTAAAATAATGAATTAAGTTTCACATACAAAAAAAGCTTTGCAGACTGTATTACTTTTGTTGAGAAAAAATGGATAATTATGATCATTCTATAGAAATATACATATCTACTCTAGTCAAACCACTTAAATCCAGGCAAGCTTTGTAGTGGCATATAAAAATGAAGCCTAGGCTGGACGCCATGGCTCACACCTGTAATCCCAGCTCATTGGAAGGCCGAGGTGGGCAGATCATAAAGTCGAGAGATCGAGATCATCCTGGCCAACATGGTGAAACCCGGTCTCTACTGAAAATACAAAAATTAGCTGGGCGTGGTGACGCACGCCTGTAGTTCCAACTACTCGGGAGGCTGAGGCAGGAGAATTGCTTGAACCCAGGAGGCAGAAATTGGAGTGAGCTGAGATTGCACCACTGCACTCCAGCCTGGGAGACAGAGCAGGACTCCAAACAAACAAACAAAAAAGTTCAGGTCCAAATTCTAAGTTCATTTAAAAGCATAAGCTAATTATTGACTTAGGAAAGTTCATACCCAGATTTTATAAGTTGTTGTTTTATGTCTTCTGTTGAAAGACAATTAAATCTCACATACAAGTAGTGAAAGGGTGAGCTGAAGGGAAATCAAAATTGTAAAAAATAGCATACAGTTTGATAAAAGTGATGAAGGGGTCAGTTTCATTGAAATATTGATAGCAGCATTTGGTTCAAATTTAGTTATTTTCTTACATAATTTTTTTAAAATTTTAATCTTCATCTTAGCAAGTCTGACATCAATGTCTTTTAATAAAGTGCAGTGATGTTAAAATGTCATCTGTAATCATTTGCACAATTCCTTGAAAAATTAGGAAGTGGAGAATATTAGCTTTATATTTAAAACGCTTAAACTTAAAAGTTGGCCAATAAATAAACAGCGTAATATAAAATAAGAAATAAAAGGCTCATATTTTACTTGAATTTCAAAGTCCTTGTAGTTTTCTAGGACATGAAAAAAATTTAGCTTCAGTCTCAAGTATTCTTTTTAAAGTTATTTAAGGCTTTTCAATAATCTATGGTTAGTAAAGAGTCAAACAGGAATATGGTTTTTAGACTTTAAGAACTCTTACTCTAGAAAAAAAAAAAAAATCCAGCCTCACTTTCCACAAATGCCAACCTTACAGTTGTAACAGAACCTGTTAGGTAAAATTAATAGTGTCACTGTATTATTTTCTCCTTGAAATGGGCACAAACAAGCAAAATAAGAGCCTAAAAAACAATAATAAGAGAAATCTGGCGCTACTGATTGATTCTGGCTTCTGTTAATTGTTATGTCTCAGGGTAAGAAACAAGCTCACGTTTCATTTCTGGCAAAAATATGTTTTTTATTCCTTTCTCTATTATTCATCAAATCACGGAACCAGACCTTATATCTGTGAAGACTTAAGCCAATCAATTTCTTGGAAATAGGTGGGAGATGTTTATTTTTAAGAGCTCAAGCTAAGAATTTTAAGAACTGATGATACCTTTCTTCTGGATTATCTATTTTTGAATCATGTGAAGGGTTTTAACATGTAATACTGTTGATGTCAATTAATTAAATAATCTCAAGTAAGCTGGTCTTATTTTTAAAGTTCCCTAAAGGAGTAACATTTCCCCCTAGCAACTATGAAATGTTTCGATAAACACTTGCTGTGTGAATTTGAATGTCTTTTTCTTTTACTGCTTTAACACTATTTCAAGTAATTAGTCCACATGACTAATTGCAAGCACATAGATATAACTGTTATTAAACTTGTTCACACAGATTAAAATGAGAATGAATCTCAGCGTTGTGCAGTGCACAGCTTACCCGAGGGTATATGGCAGACATGTTTAGTGGTATAGGTAGTCGTTTTACGATTATTATTTTAAGCAAAATCATTATGCTATGACTAATGCGGGTCCATACTTTAGATAGGTTACCTATATTGTTACATGCCTCAAAAGAGGCCATAGGGCTCATAGCAACAGAGGAAGAATAAACGCCTCAGTGAGATTCCAAGAGCATTAGTCATCTGACAGCTTCTTCTCGTTCACAACAAAGCAAGGGCAAGCTCAATCCCTTCTGATGCACTGAAGGACAGCCACAGACAAAAGACTGATACTAGAGTCTGATATTTAAGAACAAATGACAACTCTTAAAATGTGCTCTAGCTCTGAAATGCTCAAGAAAATATGAAAGTAATTTTCAAAGCCCATTCCTTGATGTTTCTTTTTTAAAAGAAACATCATCTCTGGAGCCTTTGATTAAAGAAGAGTGTAATCACTCTTTTTAATTCACTCTGATTTCACGTCAAAAGGGACACCCAAATTCTCTTTATCCCAAGATTGGCTCTTACTTCAAACCAAAGAAAGATTAAAAAAAAAAAAAAAACGGTTTGATGGCTCTTCCCAAATGCTTGGAACTTCAGGGATATTTACACATACTAAACTATACTTTTTAAAAGAGAGTTGATGGTCCTTATCTGCCACAGACTAAGTCAGAAGAATTTTAGTTTAAATAGTGTAGCATAGATCATGTGCAACTCTGCTTGGCACGTGAAATAACCCAGGCACAAAATACGTATACTTCAAAACTATCCCAGTTGTTTATCTGCATTGGCTAATATCTCTGTGGTGAGCATGCCCTGCTTTCTAAAATAATAAGGAAAATTGCCTTTTAAAAAAAGTATATATTATATATTTTGTTTGGAGATTAAAAACTGAGAATCAGCATTCATTTCAGGTCCAAAGATGAGAGATCCTGCTTCATACAGTATAACTACAAGAAGAAGAAGAAAAATACCTTAGAAACCATTGTGTTAATTGATAAGTGCATGGCTCAATAAAAGAATGGGAAAGGGTTGAGAAGGAAGGGCAGCCAGGGCAGTTAACACTCAAAAGCTGGTGAGCCTGTCCAACTAATCTGCCTCGTTTGTTTTCACAGCTTTGCCCGGAACATTTGCAGGGATGGCCCGACACTCCCCGCAGAGCCTGAGAGCGAGTGGTGAGCCAAGATACCAGCAGCGCAACGTTTCACCTGCGCTGCCAGATACTCAGACAGAAAAAACACACAACAGTTTGTCAAAACAGCCATCAGCGCGGCGCGCTGGTTTCTCCCGCAGCCCCCGGTACCGGCTGCCAATGTACACGGCCAGGTTTATCTAAGGGCTGGAGAGATCCTCTTTTAAATTCCCAGCGAGGTGGGGTGATGTGGCACAGGAAGGGACCGGGAGCGCTCCCCGGGGAGCCCAGGCCCTACCTGGAAAAGGCTTGCTAGACACATTAACCCCGGTTCCCACAGCCTTCAGCCTTAGTCAGCACCTGCGCGGTGAAATGACTCAGACACAAGGAAGCCATCAGGATCAAGAGGGACTCTGAACTTCATGGGGAAGCTGGGCTTTTTAACCCCCTTTCCCCCACAATTGCCTGACTCACATGATTTAAAAAAATTACGGCATGCAATAAACCTAAGGCAGAATCGGTCCGCCTTTGTCTTCCCTTTGTTATCTTGCAAAGCAAGCATCCGGGTTGCCTTTGTTGGCTTTCCAATTCATTGGCAGCAGAAGCCCATGTGATAAGAACTTTTTGATTAAGCTCTAAATCTTTGGCATATATCAGCAATGCCTAATTATGAAAGATCTAATAATATGTTCCTTGTGTTTCTCTAACAACCACATGCATCTCCATTCAGCATCTTTGACACTATTGGAAGTAGAGAAAGATACTGACACCACAAATGATTGCACAGAGAGAGGAGGGGGCATTCCTTAAACCTACTCAGAATGGAAGCTGATGTCTTCATTAGACACATACCTAGCAGAAGACAAAACAGGTTACACACCAGAACGGTTCGCTTAAAGTCAATTTTTGTCAGGAAAAAAAAAAAAATTGTGTTGCTTGGCAATTAAAACAAGCAGAATAAGATATTTTTTAATTAACATATTCACGTGGTAGAGGATGCTCAAATGTTGCTACTGTAGAACTTTCTGCCTCATCTTCTGTCTTTTTTAGATTACGCATTTCTAAAAATACATTAGGTGACAGTTTAACAGGCAGGAGAAAGTATATTGGTTTTCTATACATATGGAAATAAGCTCTCTCAGGCAATAATTGGAACAATGGTGGCAAAGTCTATATCAAAGGAAGTGAAACCTGCACAACCCTCCCTTCCTATGATCAGTGTGTGAGCCCTGACTTAATGAGCTCCTGCTAGAAGTGCTACCTTGAACAAATAGTGCTTGGTCACCTCCACGCCCCACCCCACAGGCTGCTTGAAAAGTATATAGGAGGGGGCTCCTTAGAAGTGAGATTTACCAACTACATTTGACACTTGATCAAAGTGCATGCATTTGCCTCCCTGAAACAGAAGTGAAAAATACCAAAAAGCTGTCACCGTACCAGGGGGCTTCAGTCTCAGCCTTCTGGGAAAACAATCAGGCAATTCTGTTCCCTGACATGCTTTAAAATATACTTTTTAGAAAATAATCATGGATTCTTACACAGAATCAATAGGGTGCCCATGAAACCATTTTAGTCACACTCTCTGATTCACAACACTGACAAAGGGGATCAATTATGGCAAGTAAATGGATGAAGAGGGAATTCTCTCTCCATCGAGCTGAGACCTCACTGCCAGCTTCTCACCTGGGACACTCACAGCCACGTTCGCTTACATCCCCAAAAATATGCATACAGATTATTTCTGAATTTTTAGGACAAAAAAATCAAACGATAGATAAAGGGAGTCATCAGGCTCCATTTTCCAGATGTCAAAGTCATTCTGCAACTGCTTTTCCTAGCTCACCACAAAGCTCACGGTTTTGTATCTCTTTGCCTTTTGGACTCAGATTCTTCAAACATCCGAATCTAATATTTCTGTAGTTGCCCCTTTTCTGGCCTTTCACAAATTTAACTCATTGAAAGCTGACATTATCACATTGGTAGATTTCTTATTATTTTTCCTGGATTGAACAAATAGTTGTATGTTATTTATATGTTGTCACCAGGCCTGAACTTTCCTTGAAAAAATTAGACTTGTCATTTTTCTCTAGCTATGTTATAACTGTTTCTAGCAACAAGCAACCTTTAAATTCCGAAAACTTTTCCAAAGTTAATGCATCACCAGGAAGTAAAAAGGTTTCCCTTTTCCCTGGTGATCACAGTCCGTTAATTGCAGACTCCCGGAGTCCACTGGCCCACCCAGTATTTGTATGGTCCCACGCAAGCAGAGCAGAAATCACTTTCACTGATCAGGAGAGATGAACCCTATCACTAAACAGTTTTCAGAGATTTAGCAAATCTCCTAGGCAGTGCGGCTAATCTCATCATTCAATTTCTCGGTTGTTCTGTTTTTCTCTGCCAGATAACACTTTATCAGACTGAAATGGAACTTCCCTCTGATCAGGAAAAGGGCATTCAACAAACTATATACATACCTTTGATAGCTTCCTTTTTGGAAAGTGAGGGAGTTTAATTGATAAAGTACCAAAAAATGAAACTGGAGTCCTAAAGTCTAGACACAGTTTTAGCGGCCAAATTGTAAACCATTGGGCTTAGTTTTGACAATCACGCTAAACACAAAGAACGAGAAAAATTTGCTCTCATGGTCTTTCCTTAACCATGCATGTAAAAAAAGAAAAAAAAAAAAGGAAAAAATACAAATAGAAAGTGCTTACCAGCAATCCGGAAAGCACGTTTGAAACAATGTCGGAAAAATCAAAATGTTTAATTAAATTTACATTTATTTTAAAAACAAAAAATTACTTGATGCATAAAATTTTAATTATTGTGTTTGGGTTTTTCTCATCTTAAATTAATTCTCATTTTTAGCATATAGTATATTATACTAAATATATATAGATATAGTATATATATATAAATTCTTTGAAATCTCCTATCTCTCTCTTTTCTATCTAATATCTGTTTTTAACAAAGCAAGATACAGTTGAGCATCCCTATTTCAAAAATTTGAAATCCAAAATGCTTCAACATTCAAAATTTTCTGAGAACCAAAACTCAAAGGAAAAGCTCACTGGAAAATTTCAGATTAGGGTTGATCAGCTAAGTATAATGCAAATATTCTGAAAGTCCAAAAAATCCAAATTCCGAAACACTTCTGACACCTTTTGGATAAGGGATACACAACCTGTATAGAAGAGAGAACTATCAGAACATTCATAAATGTTACAAGCACCTGACTACCAAAAAGACTGAGACTAGGGCTTACAACTATAGCAACAAAACAAGTCACAAAAAAAGTAATAACCACTTTGGAAGACAGTTTGATGGTTTCTTACAAAATAAAGCATACTTTTACCATAAGAACCAATTAGTATTGACCCAAACGAGTTGAACTCATGTCCACACAAAACCTGAACATGAATTTTTTAACAGCTTTATTTATTATCGCCAAAGGTGGAAGCAACCAAGATGCCTCGCAGTAGAGGAACAGATAAGGAAGCTGCAGTACATCCATACGATGGAATAATACTCAGCGAGGAAAATAATGAACTGTCAATCCATACAAAGATGTGGAGATACTTTAAATGCATATTGCTGAGCAAAGGAAGCCAATCTGAAATGTCTATATATTGTATATGATCAAGTACATGACATTCTGAAAAAAAACAAAACAAAAAAAACTACTGAGACAATGAAAAATAAAATCATTTTCCCAGGATTCAGAGAGATAGGATGAAGAATGAATGGGTGAAGTAGAGGGGATTTTTAGGAAACTGAAACTATTCTCTATGATACTGTACTGGTAGACTCATGACATTATGTATTTGTCAGAACCGTGGAATGTACACCACAAGCCGCAAAGCAAGACCACTAATGTAAACTACATATTTTAGCTAATAGTAACAAATCACTATTGGCTCATCAATTATAACAAACAACACACATTAATACAAGATGGTAATAATAGGGGAAAACTAGGGTTGAGGGAGTTAGGGAGAATGTGGGGACTCTCTGCGCTTGCCACTCAATTTTTTTATAAATCCAAAACTGTTCTACAAATAAACTCTACTAATTTTTAATAGTCTTAACAATGCGTACTAATAATAGGTTAAAATATCACTGAAAGTGTCTATGAGTGTCATTCACAAATATGCCTTCAACAGCTTAGCATATTTTAGTATTTTTTGTTCTGATTGGCTACTAGAGTAACCACCAATCATTTTCCTTCACTAAATTATGTAATTATTAGTATTAGGGAGACAAGTTATTCAGATTCTAAAACTTCTTTAGTTTTATAGTCTATAGAAGGAAAACTATATTTCAATATCCCACTTGCCTTTACCAGTCTAATCCCAGCAAAATGAGATTTCTTCCACTTGCCCCTACTAAATCAGTTCATCTTTGACAGGTTATTACTTTGTAGACACAACCTTACCAAGAATGCTCTTAACCCTGTCATTCTATTCAATGATGAATTATCCATCTCTCCAAGGCTGACCCCTCATTACCCTTCCTCAGTATGTCCTGCACTGTCCAAGCTGCAGCTAGAAGACTGAAAAACAATCCAGGGCAGGAACTTCCAGTGGCTTTTACATGGAGCCCTGGGTCCAGCAGAAGGGCCCCAGGGGTTGCCATTTTGCATGTGTTTCCCACTCCCAGCCACCATCCCGAGTTGGAAGGGTGCTCAGAACAGCTCCTACTTTCTGTATTTTTCCATATTGAAGTTCCAAGTAAAATTTCTTTTGTTAAAAAAAAAAAAAAAGACTTTGCCACCAAAATGCTTTTTTGAAAAACCACTGATACAGACCATATTATCTTCTTTATTATAAATAAAATTCACTTAATTTCTTTTTAATTTGCTGTTGAAACTGTTCATTCTGCTGGTACGGGAAATTGCCTCTTTAAAACAAATACACTGATAGCTAAAATTATAACAAGTAGTTGCCACCCAGCAAAAACATGATGAGCAGCTCAAAGCAGCAGATACTGACCTAGAAGAAGACCGAAGAGATGGGAACCTCAAGCTTGGGAAGACAGGAGGATTTCCATGTCATTTAAGATTAGCTGGTGGCAGGGAAAGACGTGTGCTATAGTTAAATATGTCTTCCAAAAAGCTTATGTTGGAAACTTACTCCCCACTGCAACAGTGTTGGGAGGTAGGGCCTGATGAGAGACGGCTAGGCTGTGAGGGCAGAGTGAGTGGATAAATGCTCTTATCTCAAAGGGGGCTTGTTATTGAGGGAGTAGGATTTTTTATTTATTTATTTATTTATTTATTTATTTATTTATTTTTGAGACAGAGTCTCACTCTATCACCAGGCGCCAGGCTGGAGTACAGTGGCGCGATCTCTGCTCACTGCAACCTCCACCTCCTGGGTTCAAGCAGTTCTCCTGCCTCAGCCTCCCGAAAAGCTGGGACCACAGGAATGTGCCACCATGCCCAGCTAATTTTTGTATTTTTAGTAGAGATGGGGTTTCACCATGTTGGCCAGGATAGTCTTGATCTCTTGACCTCCTGATCCGCCTGCCTTGGCCTCCCAAAGTTCTGGGATTACAGGCATGAGCCACTGTACCCGGCCCAGGATTTTTTTTAAAGGAAGAGGTTCAGCCCCTTTCACACACACACACACACACACTCTTTCTGTCTCTCTCTCTCTCTCTCTCTCCCCCCTCCCAACCTTTCCTTTCCACCATGGATAACTCAGCCAGAAGGCCCTCAGCAGATGCCAGCACCCTCTGCCTTGGACTTCCCAGGCTCCAGAACCACGAGAAATAAATTTCTGTTCATTACAAATTACCCAGTCTCAGGAATGCTGTTACAGCAGCAAAAACAAACTAAGATACTGTGAATAAAGGAAACCTGTTAATATATTTATCCAACTTGAGGAAAACATTTTGCTGTACAGAATGACAATCTTCATCCTCTGGGAACACTTACATCAGTTACTTTTATTGATACAAACTGAGTATGCTGATCAAAGACATGAAGCCCCTTCAGTCTTCTGGTAGCAAGTAACAGTGGCTCAAGCCTGCATCTCACATGGCAGGAGCAGAACACATGACTGTGGGCGTGGGGCACACACATCCCTAACAGAGATCACCTTTCTAGTTTATTTGGAAATAAATGTATTGTGTTTGCTTTCCCTTCATTTCTTTGTTTTTCATCAGTTGTGAGTCAGTCCAATGAGGTGTTCCTTGGTGTGGCTCCTCTGTGAAACTGCTGGCCACGCCTTCCTTCTTTCCATGAAACTAATACAAGGCTCTTCTGTGCACTAAAAAGGACTTCTGTTGAAGACCTGGGATAACAGTGTGTAATTACCGTAGAGGCAAGGAAAGACACATGACTGAAGGAACACTAAAAATTTACGTACCTTCTCCCACCCCAGGGACTGCCTCACTGGCCAGCTGCTCAGCTGCCACCAGCTCCCTGTAGTTCCAGGTCTCCTTTGCCACCCCTTGCTCTTTCATCTCTTTGTTAAGCCTTAGCTTTCTTCACTAAGTGACTGAAGCAGGCTCAAAAATTCTAGGCACTTGATTTCATGTGCATATAAGCTCTGGTATCCTTACTATTCCTACTGGGGCAATTTGTTCCTCCAGAATTTAGGGCTAATAGTTCATCATCATAGGGTTGTTGTAAGAAGTAAGTAATTTTGGCCAGGTGCAGTGGCTCATACCTGTAATCACAGCACTGTAAGAGGCTGAGGCAAGCAGATCACAAGGTCAAGAGATCGAGACCATCCTGACCAACA
Source organism: Saimiri boliviensis (assembly GCF_048565385.1). Lineage (NCBI taxonomy): Eukaryota > Metazoa > Chordata > Mammalia > Primates > Cebidae > Saimiri > Saimiri boliviensis. The sequence goes on along the minus strand of NC_133464.1, from coordinate 7,537,622 downwards.
CAGCGAAACCCCATCTCTACTAAAAATACAAAAAAAAAAAAAAAAATTAGCTGGCTGTGGTGGTGCACTCCTGCAGACCCAGGTACTCAGGAGGCTGAGACAGGAGAACTGCTTGAACCCAGGACATGGAGGTTGCAGTGAACCAATATGGTGCCACTGCACTCCAGCCTGGTGACAGAACGAGACTCGTTCTCAAAAACAAACAAACAAAAAAATTTTTTTTTACATTAAATGCTAACACTGAATATTTTATATACCTTTTGAGCACAGTGCTGGTCACTCAATATCCAACAGGAAGTGACATTACAATCATCTTCCTCGTCCAGGAAGTTGTGATGGACATGGCCAAACACAATGACATTCAGTTCTTTCTAGATGTTATGCAGTCATGTGTGTGTCGCTCCTGTCTGTGGGACGCAGGCTTGAGCCACTCTACTTGTTACCGAAGACTGACGGGGCTTCACGTCTTTGAGCAGCATACCCAGATGGTATCAATAAAAGTAACTGATGTCAGTGTTCCCAGGTCATGAAGACTGTCATTCCGTTCAATAAAATCTTTTCATTGAGTTGGATAAATATATTAACCGGTTCCCTTTGTTCACAGTGTTGTAGCTTATTTTTGCTGCTGTAACAGTCACTCATGATCTCGTTTTTCCATTCTTTGCAGCTAGGCAGGGCCACAAGTCTAGGGATGGCACATGGACAGAGAGAGCAAGTGATACACGGCACATCCAGCCAAAGCCCAGAAGAACCGGGTGCCTCCACACTCTCTCCTCCCTGCCATGACTGAAGGGCCTTGTGCAATCTTGGTGGCCCCTAAAACTGAGTCATCCTGGACTGCTGAGTCACCCTGGGGAGGACAGCTACTCTTGTGCATCTTCTAGAACTGCACCAAGCAGAGATTGAGGGAAAAATGCAGTGTCATGTACACATCTGAGATGTTGGTGATTCTTGTTACTGAAGCATAACCTAACCTAACCTGACTACAGGGACATCAGGGATGAGTTTCTGTGATGGACTGAATTGTGTCCCCCCTTCCAAAATTCACACGTTAAAGTCCTAATTCCCAAAGTGACTATTAGGATATTGGGGGTTTTTGTTTTTGTTTTTTAGGTAGAGTTTTGCTCTTGTTGCCCAGGCTAGAGTGCAGTGGTCCAATATCAGATCACTGCAACCTCTGTCTCTCAGGTTCAATGGATTCTCCTGCCTCAGCATCCCAAGTAACTGGGATTACAGGTACCTGCCACCGTGCCCAGCTAAATTTTTATATTTTTAGTGGAGATGGGCTTTCACCATGTTGGCCAGGCTGGTCTTGAATTCCTGACTTTAGGTGATCCACCCACTTCAGCCTCCCAAAGTGCTGGGTTTACAGGCGTGAGCCACTGCACCCAGTCAATATTGGGCTTTTAAGGGGGTAATTAAGTTAACAAGAGGCCTTTAGGGTGGGGGCCTAATCCAGTAGGACTGGTGCTCTTATACAAACAGAAAGAGACACCAGGGATTCTCACGGACAGAGAAAAGGCCCTGTGAAGACCCAGGGTCAAGGCAGCCACCTGCAAGCTGAAGAGAGGCCTCAGGAGAAACCAACCCTGGCAGCATCTTGATCTCAGACTTCCAGCCTCCAGAACCGTGGGAAACAAATTTCTGATATTGAAGTCACCTAGTCTGTGGCATTGTGTTCTGGCAGCAAGGACAGACCGATACGGCTTTCCAAAGGCTGATAGTACCAGGCATCAGTCCGAGATGGACTAACGCCCAGGAAAGGAAATTTTAGAGACCAAAAAGAAAAGCACTTTTCACATCGATGGTATTGTAGGGGCTATCGTCTGACTAACAATAAACAAGGGGGATTTTAGTAAAATGCGGGACCTGCACCTGCCCCAGTCACCTTCGGTCACTGCCTCTGCAGCTGGATTCAGCCTCTGACCGGACCACACTGGGTAAACCTCCCCCCAGTCAAGACTCATCCTCCCATGGGAAAGCCTATAAAGAGAGTCAGGAAAAGCAGCTACAAACAAAGATATTTTTATTTGGGAGAAGACAAAAGAGCTATGACTAATACATTCTAGGATGTCTTGCCTCTTTAACCCTCTCCCTGTTTATTATTTGTGCTAATCCCATCTGCTCCCCTGCAGTTATCCTCAGCCAGGAGAGACCTTTGTGTTTTACACTAGAGACCTTTGAGCAAAGAAGGAGAGAGTGTGTCTCCGACTCTGTTGCAGACTTGGAGAGAGAGGAATGCAGAGAAGAAGGCAGTTAAGGAGAGAAGGAGCATCACATCCCTGAGGTCTTGGGGAGAAACAGATGAATAAAATTGGCCTCGGAGTTTTAGGAATGAGGACAGCCAGCCTGTGTGGGGTTATAGACCTGAAGTCTGACGGGAAATTACCTCAGAAGCAGAGAGCAAAAGAGGACAATTTCAGAAGTGATTATCTAAGTATTAGACCTCTAGCAGATCTTGATAATAAACTGTCAGAGGGAATTTAGTATGAAGTCAGAGAAAAGCTAAAATTCTCAAGGAATTGGACGTCAAGTTAAAATTTCCAAAGACCTGGAAAAATACTGATTTTTCTGATTGGGGCCTTCGAATATGATAGGATTTGTTGAAAAGGAGATGTCTGAATCAACTGAAAAATTATTTATCTATCCTATCAGGCAGGCTTGCAGCAGCAACAGACTCAATGACATAAGCTCCATCTGAAGCACATGCAATGGAGAGGTCATTGGGAAGGTATAGGCAGGATTTGGGGCAGCACGCAGGAATGCTCAAACACCCGGGGTCAGCAAAGTCAGGGGAGGAGGTAACTACCCCATCCCTGAAGGGACGAAGAGTGGTATGGTTGGGCTCTGTGTCTACACCCAAATCTCATCTTGTAGCTCCCATAATTCCCATGTGTTACAGGAGGGACTTGGTGGGAGATAACTAAACCATGTGGGTGAGTCTCTCCCATTCTGTTCTCATGATAGTAAAGAAGTCTCACAAGAGGGGATGGGTTTAAAAATGGGAGTCTCCCTGCACACACACTCTCTCTCTTTGCCTGCAGCCATTCATGTAAGATGCGACTTGCTCCTCCTTGCCTTTCCCCTTCTGCCATGACTGTGAGGTCTCCCCAGCCACATGGAACTGTAAGTCCAATAAGCCTCTTCTTTTGTAGATGGCCCAGTCTTGAGTATGTCTTTATCAGCAGCGTGAAAACAGATTAACGTAAGGGGAGAGTGTGGTCTTAGCAGAGTTTGGCAAGACCCGGACCAGGAAGATGGCTGGGGTTGGAGCTGGCACAGGGCAAAAGGAAGCATCCGCCAGAACACTGGAGGCAGTGAGGAAGCAAAGGGAGTGAGACCCCCTCCTCCCTGCCCCTCCTATCCTCCAAAACCACCCAGTGTTCCTCATTGGTCAAAATCACTGGAAGCCAGAGGGCAAGAGAGCCTGGTGCTTCAGTCCACAGAGTTTCAGCCTCACAGAGCACAGGGCAGGCCAGGAAACCCAAAGAAGAGAAAGCACATCTCATCTTAAAACTTCAACTGGCTTGAACTAGACGGACCCATATACGCTGACTTAACTAACAAGGAAAACATGTTATCTCATGGTTAAGGTCCCAAGATAGGACTGATTTTTCCAGGATCTCGGCAAAATCCACAGGAAATCAGGCTCCTTCTCTCTCTCCCTGCACCCAGTGTCTTTTCCTCAGGCCAGCTGTGCTCCCCAGGACCTTGAGGAGGCCCTGCAGGTGGGGGATCCCCACCCAGTGCAGAGAATAAATACAGGGCGGACTGTCTGTAGTGAATGTGGAAACAATAATAGAACCAGCTGAAATTCTGCTTTTGGTTATCTCCATGTGTCTGCAGAGCTGAACAATATCAGTGATAATAATACTCCTCCCAGACAAAAACTTCCGTTCTACAAGTTCTAAGCAATTACTGAGTAGTGTCAAGTTTTTGTAATATACATAAGCTTCAAATTAACACATTTTATTACTTATCCTTTAATAAACAAAGTATCAGAGAAATCCTGGTTATGCTTGGCCCCTAGTATACCTGGAATCAGTACCACATGGCAGTTTCAACAGTAACTTCCTAAAAATTTGGAATTGTTTGAGTTCACTTCAGCCACAGCTCATGTCCCCAGTTCCTGAGAGAGGAAATATTCCAGTATTTAAACAGTGTCTTTGAAATAAACAGTAAAAGAATACAACTGTAGACGACACAGTTAGAGATGCTTCAATTCTGTCTGTCTATGTGACAATTTAGAGAAAGTTTAAAATCTTTGACAGTGGAAAAACACAAACTCAAAGTGTAATATTTTTCTTTGGTAAGTACAAACTTTTGTTCATACATGAACTATGTTACTGATACTGAATATGTTCTTTAAAATGGAAACTTTTTTTAAAATTGCTAGTTGCTTCGAAACTAAAGAACAAATCAAGAAAATATGATTGTAAGTGATTATTATATTATAGCAGAAAAATATGTGTCCAATGTATGTATGTGGGGGGCAGAGAGGGTATGTTAAGATGGCTTTGTCCCTCATGTCAAAAACACTGCTGTGCAGGGCTCAGCAAGTCAGAGTGGACCCTCCATGCCCCACAAGATTCTATAGGATAGGCCACATCTCTCATGAGGTCCTTCTCATCAGCAAATTCCCCTAGAACTCCTGACCGACCTCCCTCGAGTCTCCTCCGCTGAAGTTTGGCCTCATAGGTAAGGTGAGCAGCCCACCTGATTATCGCCAGGTGGGGACAAGCCCCACCTCCCATGTCCCCACAGAGCACAGTGCTGTTGCTGGTGAGGCGCTACTGGGGTACAAGGGTGTTTGCCGCAGTCATTTTATATCATTATTTAAACATGTATTCTAAATTTTATCTGATTTGCTGTTTATTATTTGCAAATATTATAATAAGTGGCCCATTGGTCCAAACCTGGATCTAGACTCAGAGCGGAAGCATCAGTGACAAAGGATCAGCCTGGCTCTGAAGCTTCAGGGCCCAGGAGCACATGCCGGTGGTTTACAGGAGGCAGCTGCCCCTGCTTGCCACCTTCTGCTCTTTGGTGTGGGGGACAGAGCTCTATTCATCCACAGGTGTTTGCTTTATTACAGGTAAGGGAAGATGAAACTTAAGAGGGGAAAAGGATTGCTCCAGGTCCCCTGCAAAACACCCCAAGTAGCTCCCAGAAACAAGACCTTGGGATTTGGGAAGGGAGGCCTGTAAGGTATCAGTGCCCCTGTTGTGGGTACACAACTTTGCCAAGTCAAATCTTTACTATTCAGGAGACCTCCTTCATATCCCCAGGCTCATGAGGGGAACTCAGGTACAGAATAAAAGTACATCATATTTTTCACATTCATTAAAAATGGAAAATCCTCCATCAGAACTAAGGTGAGTGGCCCACCTGATTGTCGCTAGGTGGGACGATTAATCTGAGGGACTGTATTAGCCTGTTTTCACACTGCTGATAATGACATACCCGAGACTGGGAAGAAAAAGAGGTTTAATTGGACTTACATTTCCACATGGCTAGGGAGGCCTCAAAATCATGGCAGGAGGTGAAGGGCACTTCTTATATGGTGGCGGCAAGAGAAAATGAGGAAGATACAAAAGTGGAAACCCCTGATAAAAGCATCAGATCTCGTGGACCTTATTCACCACTATAAGAACATTATAGGGGAAACTGCCTCCATGATTTCAATTATCTCCCACCAGGTCCCTCCCACAAAATGTGGGAATTATGGGAGTACAATTCAAGATGAGATTTGGGTGGGGACACAGCCAAACCATATCAGTGGGCTTTTTTTATTTCTTTCTTTTGAGACAAGGTGTCATTCTGTTGTCCAGTCTGGAGTGCAGAGGTGCAATCTTGGCTCACTGCAACCTCTGCCTCCCAGGATCAAGCAATTCTCCTGCCTCAGCTTCCTGAGTAGCTGGGATTACAGATACCCATCACTGCTGATTGGCTAATTTTTGTATTTTTAGTAGAGACAGGATTTCACCATGTTGGACAGGCTGGTCTCAAACTCCTGACCTCAAATAATCCAACCACCTTGATCTCCCAAAGTGCTGGTATTCCGGGCATGAGCCATAGCACCTGGCCAGATGTGCTTTTTGATTCAACCACTGAATGAGGCACATCACTACCGATTGACAGTAGTGCATTCACAGGGTAACTACAGCTAAGGAAATAAACACATCTGTTTGAATTTAAAATAGAAGGAAAAAGGAGTTGAATTTTGAACAATTTTAGAGTTAAGAAAGTACTTTAACTATGTGAGTTTTTGAAAAGTCCATGCTTTACTGCAGTTTATCCCATCTTATCTAGTGTGTCTATCATCAAAAAGATAGATGCATAGGAATAACTTTGGACACATGTATCAGTTAGAAACAAATTACATGACTAATGAGAACCTCCATAATCAGGTTCCAACATACAGAGGTGAGTGACCACTGGCCTTGGTTCAGTGGCTGGACTAGTATCTCCCTAACTCTCTAGAACTTTTCCTAATGACTATTGCACCAGAATCACGAGACAGCTGCTCCACGTCCAGCCATCAAGTCCAAATACTAACGAAGAAGGAAGGTGAAGAATGGAGGGCTTTCTTTTCTTGGGGAAAGAAAAAAAAAATGTTCTCCCAGGAGAATTAGTCCTTCGTTGCATTGGACCAGAACTACATCTCAAAACTGCCTCACTGAGGGAGACTAGAACTGCAAATATCTAGCTTTCCAGATTCTATAGGCCTTATTTCCTGAATTGTGAAAAACAAAAACAAAACAAAATAAACAACAGCAACAAAAAATCAAATTCAGGTTTTCTCCTTGCACTCCAACTCTTTCATACCTGGATGATGGACTTAATAGGTTCACTAGCAGAAACAAGGATAATTTGGAACCATGAGCTGACCCAGTAACTTTTACATGTGAATCTCTTAGGCTTTGAGACATGAGTAGCCCAGGACTCGGGACGGAAGTTGATCCCTAGAGTCCATGGATGTTTCAGACACGGTCCTGTTATCTGATGGCAGAGCCCGGATTTTGGAAGTCTAGTTTGGGGTTCTGGGTTCTGGTTTCACTTTGCACTCACTGGATTATACTCTAAGCCTCCGTTTGCACTGCATAACTGAGAAACAGGCCTGTCATTATCCTACTGCAATATAGGGAGCTTTGAATAACGTATGTATGTATGTAGCTAGCTCACTGCTTCTCCTGGGGCAGCGGAGGGGAGGGGGCGCTGTCTCGGTCAATCCCAATTTTCTTAAAAACACCACCACCACCACCAACAAAAACCAGTGTACAAAGGACTGCTCCTTCCCTTTCTCTTCAAGTGTGTTTGTCACTTCCTGGACATACCCTCTTCTGTTCCTCCCTCTGAGTTATCTCTCCTCCTCTGCCTGGGTCTGCCCCCAGGAAAATTTACCCCGCAGAGGTAAAGCTTTGTTTTCATAAACAAAACCACCCACTCCACCTGGCTAGAAACAGCCTATAGTTTGGGCACTGAGTTGTGCCATCTTTCATGTCTGAACAGGTTTAGTGACACAATCTGTATTCGGTGCTTTCAAAAATACACTGGCATATAGTAAGATAACTGCATTTCCATCAGAATATCATGACTATTAGGTGAGATAAATATACTGTCAAATGTAATGACATCCTCCTCCCAGCTCTCTCATAAAGAAGTATTGAGAACACATAATTGCCCTCAAAAGATGTCTATTTTATGATAATCATTACCTAAATATTACACACCAGAGACTTGTACTATTAAAGAGGGCTGGAATTACTTATGAAATATTAGCTGTTTTACTTAAGCTCTTTGGACCTAATTCATAAAAATTAATTCATGGTTTATAAGAATAATCTCTATTCTTTAATAGAATACTTCTGTAGTTTATTAAATTCTTTAATCCTGTCACCCTGGTCGTGTACATTTCGATTTCAGTCCTTGAGAAGGCAAAATAGACTAACTGTTAGGAGAAAAAAAAACATTGGTGTCTGCAGTCAGGACTACGCCTCAGAAACCCATGAACAAATTTACAGACTGTGGCGAAAACAAGGGTAAAACAAAGTCAACCCAGATATTGCTGCTTTTCAAACGTATTTGTGACTATTTAGGGGTAAGCCTAAGCTACAAAAATGTTTATTTTTTATTAATTTATCTGAGAATACGTGGATCCTTTCTGAGTTTGGAAGCATGGTTTCTAATTTTCCTGGTACCTTCCAGGTTTTCCTAGAATGATTTCCCCATGAAGATTTCAGTGTCTTTAAAATGCTCTCCAGAAGTAGCTTCAGCCCTTGGGATCTGGCACACACAGACTGTGGGTCTGTGTATGCCAGGAACTTTGCTCAAGATCTTCAGGGAAATGGTATTATAAAATTTCATTTATTATTTCTCATAATCATGATGGAGAAGTTGTTTGCTCAATGTATTGACTCACAGCTGTGTCTGCCTCTGGACTGTCGTACCCATGAGGGCAGGCAAGCCTCGTCCGTCTGGCTGACTTCTACATCCTCTGAGCTAAGCACAGTCTTTCTCACATGATGCTATTCCAGTCAATATTTTTAAACTGAAAGCCAACATATTTTACTAACTTTACAGTTGTCCAATGAGGATAATTAATGTTAATTCAAGTCACAATATGTCTCTTGATTTTTCTACTAAAAATAAAGGCTTTTAAAAATGAGGAAAATAATCTCTTATATATACTCACATTAACCTTTTGAGGAATTAGGATAGATTTTATTTTCTATGTGCTGTAAATAAGGCACTGAGATGCTAGGAAATGAATATGAACAATTACATAGCAGGGTGGAAAAGTAACTTAGCATCAGCACATGTGGATTCTCTTTCCAACTTTCAGCATTTACGTTGAGCAAGTCACTTAAGATGTTGGTGTCTTCGTTAGAGACATTATCAGCAACAAGATGACTTCCAGGTTCCTTTCCAATTATACTACCCTGAGCCTCAGCTATAGAGCACTGTCCTAAGAGATATTCAGAGAAAGAAAAAAGTCAAAGTGTGCCTAGTGTCTGCAGGATGTTGCATTTGGCCTCATGGAGTAGAATCTGAGTGCAGAAACATAAGCACATGGAGAGTTATTTTCTCACATAACCCGAGTCCTGGGACAGAAACCCAGCTGACCCAACTGCTCACCCATGAGCCACTCATTTCCTGTTATGTCCTTAGAGACCTTTATTCTTTTGGTTAAAAGTGGCCACTCCACTTCCAGGCTTCAGGAATAAGTTATGCGTAGAGAGGGAAGCCACAAAAGGCTCTTCCTAGTTCAGTTTTCCACTTTAGTCAGTATTTCAAAAGCTTTTCTGAAAAGTGTACTTCAAAAACTTCTGCTTGAATCTCATTGGTCAAAACTGGTTGTATGGTCACCTCTGGCAAAAGGGAGTATGGCTTTGTAAGTGTGTCTTAGTGGGCATAGTAGCCTCTTGAACAACAGTGTGGTTTTCTACCAAACGAAAACAGGTAGAATAGATGTTGGCTGGGCAGCCAACAGTTGACCACAAACAGTAGAGTGATAGAGTTCCTTTAGTGACTAATTTTTCAAATTTACTTTGAGAGTCCACACCTATGTGCCCAAGGATCCATACAAAAACAGTTTATAGATGGACTACCAGTAAGAAGGAAATCTGGAAACAGTTTAATGGGCCGGAATTATCCTGACAATTTTTTTTTACAAGAATAAAACTGCAGTATACCTCATGAAAACAAGATGCAAAATATTAGCTAATCAAATACAATAATATATAAAAAGAATATTACCACAAACAAGTGAGTTTATTGTAGGAATGCAAAGTTGGTTTAATATGTAAAAAATTAAACTGAAAGGAACCAAAAAAGAAAAAGAAAGAAAATCAATCAATGTAATTTACTGTATTAACCACCTAAAGAAGACAACCACATGATCATATCAATTGATAGAGAAAAATACAGGGCTCTTCAAGGAAAATACATGATTTGTGGGATGCAGAACCCAGGACCTGGAGGGCCAACTTTCTGACTTTGTGTGTTTGAGATTCTGAAGGGCTGACTGTGAGATTGGAGCATCGTCTGATTTTGATACCCAAGGGGGCCCTGGAAGAATATATGAAAATACTGAGACAGATTACAGTCCTTGATTAAACTCCACATTCATTTACAACTCAAAAAGAAGGAAAAAAAAAAAAAGCTGGTAGCAGACAGGAAATAGAAATGAATGTCTAATAAAGGACACCTACCCAAAACAAAAGAAAATAAAACCCACCAAAAATATCAGAAAGCATGAAACTTTAACTAATATTGTACTTCATGAGAAAAGACTAAATATTTTCCCCTAAAGAGCAGAAACAGGGCAAGGATGTTCTCTCACCATACTCTTCAACATCATACTGAAAGTCTTACACAACCCAATGAGGTAAGGAAAAGAAATATAAGGCATAAGAGTGAAAAGGAGGAAATAAAATTACACCTATTTGCAGATGACATGATTTGAAGCTGAGGATATTTTCTCCAAAATGGACAGGTACAGTATATAAAAACATATTCTTAAGAAAAAATGGGATCTTTACTCCTCTGAAAGTCATCTTTTAGAATTTATTTTTAGTCCTTCTCATGTTATTATATGAAGGTCTATATCTTATGTAAATGACAATACAGTATCCCAATATACATTTTTTATATTGCACAATAATAGATATTTGGATTGATTCTAATTTTTGTACCACTAGAAACAATTGTTGCAAGTTATATATTCTCTTTTATGCAGTTGTGCAAAGAGTTTCTATAGAATCCTTCCTAGAATTGAAATAGCCAAATAACTCAGTTATGAATATTTTAAATTATATTAAATTATTCCTCAAATTACTATTTTAACCTCTTGTACTAATTTACATACCTGTCAAGAGTATATGAGAGTGTCTGTTTCCCCAAACCCACAGTAAAGAATGATCAAACTTATAGATTAATAATTACCTTTTCAACTAAAAATATGTCATTTGTATTGACTTGGATTTTGTGAGGTTCGGCATATTTATGTTGTGTATTTTTATTTCTTGTTTTCTCCGCCTGCTCAAATCACTTGCCCATTCTTCTGTTGGAGGTTTTATCACAGAGTTTTAAAACCTCTTTGCATATCATAAATAGCAATTGTTCCCTATCATGTTTCAATGTTTGTTTCCAGTTTGCCTTTTGTATTTTGACATTGTGGTGGTTTTGTAACGAAATTTAAATTTTCGCTTGAGTCTAATCGATCGCTTCTTTCATGACTTCAAATTTGGATGTCTTGTCTAAATTGTCTTTTTTTTATTCAGTTAGATGTTCCAAAAGCAACTATGAGAACCCATGTTAAGGATCCGCACCATCTTTGCATGAGTATGCCTAGAAAACCCTTAGTTTCCCTGACATTTGGACAATTATCTGCGTGACCTGGAGCACAAAATCAGCAAATTGAGTTGGTTAGCTTAATATATATATATATTTTGTTTTTAGTTTAGAGTGCTGGCTTGCATGTTGTTTTTACCACAAGGGCTTACAGCTCCTCCCAGGGAGTCTCAACTTGACCCTAGCTCAGTTTAAGGCCCCTGGAGTAGATGAGAAAGTGGATATTTCCACAATTTAAGCTCACATAACTATTAGACTATAATATCAACAGACCAAGTAAGCAGAAGGCATTCTTATTATACTTGTACACTATCTCACATACAATCTTTGTCTCTGCTCTACGAAGCCCATTAAATAGACTTTTTACTAGTTGGAGACCATTTCATCTCTTGGTATAGAATTCCACAGCCTCTGAGAGCAAGCGCAAAAACACAACTTTGTTTACAAATGGCTATAGGTTGTATAAGTGTCTTGTGTGTGCGTGTCTATGTATGTACAGTCTATATATTATAAGCCCTCTTATTTTCAGTGAGCTTGTAATTGTGAAAAGAGCTTTAATAAGGTCTTCATTCATCAGAGAACAGAATAATTTGGACAGGAGTAATGGAATCATTGACCTCTATCAAACAAAACTTCCTTTATGTACCATAGGGAAATTCTGGTTTTGGTTTGTTCGTAGTAGCATAATCATAGTCCAGCTTCTCAGAGTCAACCTGCAGCAGCTTGTGCCCGCACATAGCACTGGGAGTCTATCTCAGCCACCACAGCTTTAAAGAACCCTACAGGAAAGGAACTTAAACGTTCACGGGTCAAAGGGTCCAGATTCTAAACAGAATTAAGGTTTTCTTTCTGCTTCAGCCTAGCAGGGATGTATTTCCCATGAGAGGTTTGCTTTGTTAGCGAAGGTCATCGTAACTGAGTCACCTAATAGAAAATTAGTAAAATCTCCCCAGGAAGTGTTAATTTAGTGCAAATGATTGTGTCCTACATGGGTGGACCACAGTACAAACTTTTCCCCCTTATCTCGTTCTTCAAGAAGAAACACAGTAGGATTCAGGGAAAAGATAATAATTTGTGATGAGCATTTACCACATGAAAACACTTTGTAGTTGTTATTTTTAAAGTCCCAAGCTTTCAAGAGGAAAGGCTTATTTTTCTTAGGAAAGATTAGCAGTAAGATGCTAGGCCTATGTTGGCCAAAGAGAACATTTTCTGGGATTACATCGTTGCTTCTCAACATTTAGGGAAGCAGGGGACTTCCGGGCATTTATTTGAAAAAGAGTGTAAAAGCTAAGAGATTAAAGTTGTTTGAGGTAATATTAGAAAATCATTTATTTAAAGGAGGGAAATCATTATAAATGAATGATGTTATTATTTCGATCCTTAGAAAGAAAATTAGTTATCAACAATAAAGATATGATTTTTTTTAAAAGGCTGTATGCCTAATTAGTTTGAAGTTAATTTAATTTGTAGCTTAAAACTAAAGCTATCAGTGAATTTAATGGTGGTTCTACCCACTGATGAATTACTGGGAATACGGGAATACCAAATACGTTCTGTTAGCTGTGGTAACTCTGGGTTAGAACCTTGGATTAACGTGAATAATTTTAGTTTATCCTTTATCTGTTCAGAATCTGGATATTAATCCTGTATACATTCACATGGTTTAACACGTAATTAAAACAAGTAGGTATTAATCCTCTTGTACTAAATGTTTTTCCATAAATAGGCAACGATAGCAGATTGAAGTGTACACAAGCAAGATCTGAGCATCTTTCTAAGAGTTAAGCAAATGGCAGATGACAACTTTGAAACATGGTGGGGAAAAGTTTTTTCCACTTTCTGTGACTACCGGTGCGTGTCTCATCAGATTACTTTAAGAAGCTTTCGTGCGTGTTACCAAGATTGTCCAAATTCTAAGGCATCCATCTCACTAAATGCTGCGACTGTCTGCCAGAGCAGCAAACGGATGGGTCAGAAGAAAATAATGCAGATACAGTAAGGGTCCCTGGCTGCCTCTTTCAGTTGACATCCAAATCCGAAGTTGTTTTCCTTCCAAGGCACAGGACTCTGAAGCTCAAAGGTGGGTGTGTATGACATCACGGATCAGAGACCTCTTTTCTACTCTGTGCCAAACCATGTAGCCTGTCGTCTCCCACCCATCTCCCAAGGGGTCACCAGGAGACCTATGTTCTTCAGGCTCCTCCAGACAGGTGAAGGGCAACAAAAAGAACCATTTCTGAAAAAGGGGGGACCGCTCCCTCAGATTTTCCCCACATACACCTTCCTGCTACCTTCAGCAGTGACTCACCCTGCAAAGCCTGCCCCACAGACTCATGCACACTCAGCTGCTTTTTATGTGGAAAATCAGTGTTCGTGATCCAGTTGCAGCAAAAGCAAAAAAAAATAACTTTGGCATTTTCTCAAGCCACCGATCGAGAGTCAACTCAATATGGAGAAAAAGCAAAAGAAAACCTGAAAAGAGAGCATGTTGGCTCTCAGAGGAATAATTCCGGGTGACAGAAGCTCTGCTAAGAATGGGCGTTGAAGGGAAATAGCTGTGGGAAGAATATCTATCTCTCTAATTCAGGCTGAAGATTTGCCAGTCCTCAAGCTTAAAGGAAAGGAAACCCAACACTGTTGAGAGCTGAGGACTCAAAGCAACTTTTGTTTCTTACCCAGTGATGCCCATAATGTGGTCTTAAGGTTGTCATTTACGGCTTGTTGCAGGTACAATTTCAGAATGTTACTATCGCGTATAAATGAAATAACAGAACTGGTTAATAACAAAACCACATGCTTTTTGGTAACTGATAAAATCACACAAAATACTTTAAAGATTGAAACATATTCCTTGCCTACTTCTGCTTAACAATTCCAGAAACACTATCTTTATTAATACCAAAAGATAAGAAATCAACTTGCATCTTAATGACTTAAGTATGATGAATGATTTTAAAGTATAATTCTTAAAGGGCTAATAGATGTTCAGGAAAAGATGACAATAGCAATAAATATATTGGTTCTTCTTACTGTAAAAAAAAATGTTAGTTCTGATTGTGATCATACCTGTTCTAATTTGAGATTTTTAAAAGATATTTTAAAGCTATACTGCATTGTTAAATACGTCAGATTTGTATCCATTTCATAGTATATATTAATTTATTGATGAAAAATATTTCACATTAATTCAGCAACATAAATGACAGAAAAATTGAAGCAAGCTGCCACAAACAGCATAAATGTACTAAAAAAAAAAAATTCCCACCAGATTCTCAAATACCTCCTGCCATGAAAAGACAGCTGTGTTAGTCTGAAGACTCTATGAGGCCAGGAGCAACAAGTCACAAGCACTGCGGGAAGCCAGTAGATTTCCAGATCTCTCTTCTCCCTGGAGCTGTCCTTTTGCTTCTTCTCCCTCAAAATCACAGTCTCTTGTTATTGTCCTCTTTTTTCCTTAAAAAAGTAAATCAAGATCTTATTACATATGTGTGAAACCTCTTTGACAAAAAACAACCACAACAACAACAACCACAACAAGGAAATGGTCATCTCTTCTCCCACATGCCTTGAAGAACCGCCATATGCATTTTAAATGTCCAGGGTCAGGGTGGGGACAGCGAGTGGACACAGATTCCCATCCAATGGGCTTGGAAAAAAGAACAGGCTGCTTTCCATACCCATCTGCACCCGCACCAACACGGCTAGCTCATCGCGTGTTTTGGTGGTAGAAAATCACAGTGGCACCCACACCTGCCAGTGGGGTATCCTTTTTCCTCGTCTGCCTATTTTTGAGGTGTTATAATTTCTTGACAATGCCAAATCAATAAACCTAATTTGCAGCAACATACCACATTACAGCATTTTATATCACACTTCCAAGAAGCAGCAGTCTAAAATCTTGACAATTGAAACCACATACCAACTCCTGACATTTAGATCTTTTCCAGTAAAAAATATAATGCTTTTTTTAAAACATAGAATATGGTTTCTCTCTTCCCTACTTCTGGCAATAGCAACGTCACCTCAAACAGTCCTTTAGACTTAACATGCTGTAGCTAACATCTTAGATTCTTTCTTCTTCTGTGTACCTCTTTCTTATCAGGCACCCAGTTTGATGACGTCTTCAGAATGTCTTTTATTCCATTTCCAGTGGCTTTATCTTCCTCGAGTGATCAGTCGTTTCGGACCCAGATTATCCATCCTTTTCTTATTTTCCGTACTACAGCTCATCTCCACCAACTGTAATTTATTCTACTTAAACAGCACCTGATTGGTCTTCAGAAAACCGTAATTTTTCATTTCACTCACCCAAAGCTTTCAAAGGTTGATTCCCACTGTTTCAATTTGGCTTTCCCCTTCCTCCAGCCTCTCTAATCCAGCTTTTCAAGAGGCTCTCTCACCTTTCTACAGTGCAGTGAGGGAAAGGACTACGCATATACCCTCAAACACACCACACAGAGGCCTCACACCACACTTCCTTCATATACCACCCCAGTGGGAAGATGCTTCCCATCCCTCTGTACTTAGCAAGTCACACTTGTCCTCCCAGGCTCATCTCAAATGCAGCCTCCTCCATAAAGCTCCCACATATTCCTGCCTGCAAGAATTCCTCTCTCCTCTGAATGTCTCTGTCTACTTTCTCCCCAGATTTAATCTGTGCATTCAGATGTATCCTTTCCATATTTTTATTATCCATTCATATATATACACACACACACACATATAGATACATAAGCATCCATATACATATACACATGTATTTTTTCTTTATATAATTGCTATCATAATAAATATTGTTATGTGACTTGCCTCTTTCTACACTACCATGTATGTTAGAGATCTGATCCTATGACACCTGGAGGATAATGCGTGGTTATTTCTTTTTTGTACACATGTATTTTTCAATTTTTCTTTTTTAAATTTCAATCGATTTATTTATTTACTTTGAGATCAGGCTATGAAACCGGCTAATTTTTCTGGTTTTGGTAGAGACAAGGTTTCACCATGTTGCCAAGACTGGACTCAAACTCCTGGGCTCAAGGGATTCATCCACCCTCAGCCTCCCAAAGCACTGGGATTACAGGCATGAGCCACTGCACCTGGCCCAAATTTTCGACAATAATCACATATAGACTTTCTAATGGTACACGCAAAAAATGTCATTCACAGACCATAAAAGCAAGCAGATAGAGTTGATTTCAACATAAAGGATCATGTTCTCAACTTTCTATCCAGTAGGAAAAAAAAAGATAATTTTAATGATTATAAAAATAGATCATGGAGAGCACAAATAGCTTATCCATAACAATAATCATGTTTTTGTTCAGAATATATTTAAGGACCTACTAAGCTCAAAGGACTCTGATTCTCAAGTGCAAAAATGAATTAGCCCCAATTCCTCCATCAGAGTGGCAGCTTATACAAGTTTGCAGTAGGGCACTAAGGCATTTTGTGTTTCTTTCCTTGAAGCTCCCCTTGCAAAGAAAAGACATCTTTTCAAAGAATTTCATTTGACAGCAAGGCCGACCTATTAACCATGATGTTATAGACAAGAGTCTATTGTTATGCAATGTATTTAGTTAATTGCTTGATTTTAATATTTATAAAATGCTATTTTAGGTGCTTTTGAACTTTCAAAGCACTTTCATAGCTATTACCCCATGTTGCATTCTCAATAGTCCTTGTGGTAAGTTGAGCATCCTCATTCTGTTGATGGTAAAACAGACCTAGGTAGTCATGTGACCTTGCCCTAGCTCACCCAGTTAGCAAGGCGGCAAAGGAGACGGGCTGGCTTCTAATCCCATGCCTTTCCCTGAACTAAGCCAAGGAATTAAGCCTTTTTTTTTTTTTTTTTTTTTTTTTTTGACAAGAAAGATTTAGTCCTGGTCCCAGAACAAATTTTAACATTAGAACTATGTTATGAATAGGTGGCATGGTGAGAGCCTGGTGTACAGTGAACTCTGTTTCATGGTCCAGACCGTGTGGCACACACCAAGCCTTTCAGTCCATCTTGTCCGCGACTATCCTGGGTAACTCGGAACCAGGAAAGAGATTTGTTCAAGCACATTCCACTTGGCAAGCACAAATAAATTTATTCAATTGTCTATATTCTAAAACTATCCAAGCAACCACACCATCACATAAATAAAAGACGTCAAGTTAGTAACAAACCTGTAAGTTCAGGCACACGTAATGCTCAGAAAACACTGATTTTCCTATCTGATCAAATGCTGAGAATGAGTGGGGGTAGGGGACATTCACACAAAAGGGACCATCTGTTACTTATTTAAGCCATCCTTAGACAAGAATATATTACTTTTCAGAGAGAAAAATATTGTTCTTTCCAGAGGAATAGGAATGTGATATAAACAATGAGATGAGATAAAGCTGTTTATATCAAAGGGTGAATCAGATTATAACACTGAAAAATAGTACACATTTCCTGTTATTGCTGCTATAAGTAAAACAGTATTTGAAAGACAAATTACCATGTTACTATTCTTGAAAATCCCAGGCTCTCGTATAAGTAATGACATCTTGGGTACACAGGAGACTAACCAAGTGCAGACATATCTCTATCTACATAATTTAAGGAGGAAAAAAAATCAATCGTTTCTCCTTCAAGAAAGAGAGTACTTTTTCCTGTAAAACTTAAAGAACCCAGAAAAGTTTATATTTAATACAAACAAAAACTGCAAATAGCGCAGGGAAGATATGAGTGGCACGCATGCCCAGAGGGGCTGAAGTCCAGCCTAGTTCTAGAGGCCATGCTCCGGGTCATAAACAGCAGGCAGGAAACTGGCGGTCCCCAGACTTGAAGCGCCTGCAGCAGTTCGCCAGCCCTGAGGGACCTCTGTGATACAGGGCAAGGGGGAGTCGCAGCCTCACCTGGGGCAGGTGACAAAGAAGCTTTCTAGTGTAGATCACACACACACATACACACACACACACATATACACGCACACAAGCAGCCACACACACGCACACAGTTGGCCTTCTTCATCCATCCTGCCACCGGTTCTCTCATGTGGACCTGTGTACCCATGGAAACCACCCTGGGTCCCAGTATGAACAGACACTGGGCACTGTCTCGGCAACAGCTCAAGAACAGGCCCCAGCTCACCTGATCTCACCTCTTAGCAACTCTCTCATTTTCCGAAGGTGAGCGGCAATGGCAGCTACAAGCCTAAGGCATCTGCCCTTCTCTAAATCCAGCGAGAAGCTGATCAGAGTCACCTTCTCACCTGCTGGCAACCAGGGTAACATCTATGTCTCCAAACTCAGAACGAGAAGCATGCAGCCAAAACCGCCTTGAATGACAGCCAAGCACAGAGCCTGCCCACTAAGCCCTGTTCCCGTGTGCCCCAGACGGAGGGGCTTCCCAGGACAGGGGCTTCCAGGACTAACACAGGAAAGTCCCAGGCAAACCAGAGCTGCCAGTCACTCTTCTGGTGTTTTCTCTGGGCCTTGGCTCCTTCTGTCTGCTCACCTACAGGCCCCGCTCCAAGAGGCTGCTTTAGGAAGCCCCAGGCCATCAGGGTCTGATCGACTTTTCTTTGAAAGTCCTTAACCTCTTCTTGTGTAAGTGAAGTGTGGTTTGAACGGTTAGGGTTGCTTTGGGTACACCTTAAATAAGGAAAGTCATTCATAGGTCTAGAAAGGAAGCCATACTTCTCTTTTCTGGCTGGATTTTGGTTTCTGGTTTTGTTTTTGTTTTGTTTTGTTTTGTTTTTTTCTGTTTTGGCTGGATTTTGGTTTCCGGATTTTTTTCTTTGGAGACAGATTCTCACTGTGTCACCCAGGCTGGAGTGCAGTGGCACCATCTTGGCTCAATGTAACCTCCTCCTCCTGGATTCAAGTAATTCTCCTGCCTCAGCCTCCTAAGTAGCGAGGATTACAGGTGAGTGCACCACCAGGCCCAGCTAACTTTTGTATTTTTAGGAGAGACTGGGTTTTACTATATTGGTCCAGCTGGTCTCGAACTCCTGACCTAGTGATCCTTCTGCCTCGGCCTCCCAAAGTGCTGGGATTACAGGCATGAGCCACCATGCCCAGCCTCGCATTTGCCTTTTTTTTAAGGCCATTATTTAGTACTCAAGTGAGAGATGTCAGGAGAAAAGGTGAGGGAATTGCAGGCGAGCGTGGAGAAGGGGGTTGGCAAGGTTTGGAGATCTTGGTTTCTTCATTAGTCATAGGCCTGAGCAGCACATCAGTGCTTTCAAGTTAAAGGTAAGACATGGAAGATAATGTATCCTGTTGAATCTATAGGGATAATTAAGAGCTAATTAAAAATAGAATGATCCAAATTGGGACTGAGGAAACACACTGGCATTAACCTCCTTGCCCTGAGAGAAGGTGCCGTGAGAGTTCGTGGTCGGGTTTACCACTTACTTAACACTCCACCTCCGCTTGTTCCTAACCCCCTGAGAAATCGGCTCATTACTGACTCAGAGGGATGAGCGCCGAGTCCTGACTCACCGGCAACCACTTCCTGCAGAAATCCTCCAGCCCTGTTAGAAATGGCTCAGCCAAGGGGACTCATCTCCCCAAACCCAGGGAACCAAGACCTACGAGAGACCACAGCGTGAAGTGATGGATGTGCCATGTGCACAGGATTCATGTGGTGGCTCTAACCCTCCAACATCTTCAAACCTTGCCGACCCCCTTCTCCACCCTCACCCGCAATTCCCTCACCTTTTCTCCTGACATCTCTCACTTGAGTCCTAAATAACGGCCTTAAAAAAAGGCAAATGTGAGGCTGGGCACGGTGGCTCATGCCTGGAATCCCAGCACTTTGGGAGGCCAAGGCGGGTGGCTCACATGGCCAGGAGTTCGAGACCAGCCTGACCAACGTGGTGAAACCCTGTGTCTACTAAAAATATAAAAATTAATCAGGCGTGGTGGTGCGTGTGCCCGTAATCCTTATGCTCCTTAGAATAGTTCTTGCAGTGTTCATTTTAGAGACACGTAATGGAGAGCAGTAGGGAAATAAATACTTGCCTGGTCCTTCCCCACTTCCCTAATCCATCTGTCTCCCTTGCTATGTCTCCACACCTTCTCCAGCTAGGACAGCAGAGGTACCCAGACATGGTTATGAACTCCACGTGTGTCCCTGGTGGACACTGCTGGACCCAGCATGCATGCTTCTCTGAACCCCCATTGCCAGTGGGGAGCATGAGGCAGCTTTCCCACACAGTGGGTGAGAACCAGGGTTAAGGCCATTGTGTGGGAGGCGTCTGTGTGGCAACGGCGGGCATCACTGTGAGTAGCCCAGGTCACATGTGTCTGCTCTGATCTTTCTACATCTCTTCTTCCCGCTCCACTCCTGCTGTCTAATTTAATTCCTCTTTTGTCTGCTCCTTTTGGGAGACAGTGTGGCATCGTAGAAAGACTGAGCATGGGGAAGAAGAGGCATTCTGAAGTCACCCCGATTTGTGTTTAAATGATCACCCTGACTACTGCTATAGCATGAATGTTTATGTCCTCCACCCAAATTCATACGCTAAGACCTAATGGCCAATGGGATCGTATTAGTAGGTGGGGCCTTTGGGAGGTGAGTGGCTCATGAGCGCAGAGCATTCATATCACATAAGTGCCCAAAGCCCTGTGTACAGTAGCAAAGACCTGGAACCAACCCAAATGCCCATCAATGATAGACTGCACAAAGAAAATGTGGTACATATACACCATGGAATACTACGCAGCCATAAAAAATGATGAGTTCATGTCCTTTGTAGGGACTTGGATTAATCTGGAAACCATCATTCTTGGCAAACTGACACGAGAACAGAAAGCCAAACACCGCATGTTCTCACTCATAAGTGGATGTTGAACAATGAGAACACATGGACTCAGGGAGAGGAGCATCACACACTGGGAGCAGTTAGGAGAGGTAGGGGAGAGACAGCGGGGGGTAGGGGGGTGGGGAGGGATAACATGGGGAGAAACGCCGGATATAGTATGCACCTAAAGTAAAATAAATTGATTAAAAAAAAAAAAAGAGAGAGAGGCCCCGGAGAGTCCCCTTGGACCGGCCACCCTGTGAAGTGTAGAACAGTGAGAGGGCCACCTGTGGGCCAGATCGTGAGCCTTCCCAATTGTTCCAGCACCCTGATCATGGGCTTCCCGCCTCCAGAATTAGGAGAAAGAAGTTTGTTTTTCCTGAGCCATCCACTTCAAAGTGTTCTGCCATCGCTGCCCAAATAGACTAAGACATCTACCTAACCTTGGTCAAATGTTCGGCCTCGGAGTCCACACCTGTAAAATGATGCCAATAACACTGTGTATTTCCTACGTTTATGATCAGGATTAAGAAATGTAATTTATTCATCAGAAATTAGTAATTTCTGATTATTAATTCTACAATGCTTGATACTTGATTGAGGCTTATTTAATATTTGGATCTCTTTTCTTTACTTTTTGCTCTTTCTTTCTGCTTTTCCTCTTCCCCTTTTCCTATTGAAATAGAATGCAGAGGACAAAGCAAACAAGCAAAAAAACTCCTGGAAGAAGCACAGAATTTCAGACCTAGAAAGAAGCTGAAAAATTATCCATTCTGCTCTCCTCATTTTACAGATGAGGGCATGGAGCCTCAGAGAAATGAACTTGCCCATGACCACACAGCAAGTGAGTGGGGGACTCGTGACCCAAGACATTTTTTTCCAGGCTCCCTTGTACCACATCACGCTGCAGAAAACCCAGCAGATGGGAAGAGCTGAGGCATGTGGTTACCATTTCTGTATTACATCCAACTCGTATTTCATTTAGAAAATGTATTTCTAGAACTTTTTTAAAAACCTGAATGATTTCAATTGAAGTTTTTCAAAACTAGGATGACTACTACTTCTAATTGATATCAAGTTCAAATTTTTAACATATTTTGTTTAATTTTGCCCCTCCCCTGAAAATATCCAAAGTATTGAATGCCCAGGTTTCCTGTTTGGAAAAGCCCAAGGATCTGAGCATATTCTGGGCTACTCTTGCCCAGCACCCAACCAGGGTACTGGACCTGGCCTGATGCTGCTCTCTGCTGCTGCCCAGCTCTTCCACTCCACCCGCAACACTGTACCCAGTTAATCATTAGGGCCCTTTTCTCTGTACAATTCTGTAATATAATTCGATAAAATAATCCATGCTAACAAAAGTCTAGAATGGAAGGTGCCTGCTATGGTTTGAATGTGTGTCCCCTTCCAAATGCATGTTGAAATTTAAGCCATATTAAAAAGTGGGACTTTTAAGAGGTAATGAGGCCATGCGGGCCCCGCCCTCATGGGTGGGATTGGTGCTGGCATCAAAGAGTGAGTTTAGCCCCTCTCGCTCTCTCTTACCTTCTCGCCTTCTTCCATGTGATGTTACAGCAAGAAGGCTCTCGCCAGATGTCAGCACCGTACTACTGGCCTTCCCAGCCTCCAGGACTATGAGCCAATACATTCCTGCTCATTGTAAATTACCTAGTTTCCGATATTCTGTTACAGCAGCACAAAACAGACTGAGACACTGTTTAACTCACTCCTCACAATCCTGTGTTGTTCTAGGAAAAATCGCATAATTTAACTATCACTCTTTAGTCACTGTTAAACATTTGTCAATGTTTAACAATGGCATTTGTCAACGTCCCTCCTCTATCCCTCAGAAAGAGGCTTTCTCAGTAGAAGAGGCGGGGGATGTTGGGTCGGGGAGAGAGCTGGGAGTGCTTTGGTTTTTCTCAGTGGTACATTCGTGTGGTCCCTCTGTTCCCAGTGCCTCAGCCTCTGCTTGCCTACTCCTGCGTTAGGCCCTGTGGTCATGAATTCTTTCGTCAAATAACTATTCCCAAAAACAAGCATGCATGACTAAGCACGAGACAATGGCAGTGATGCCAGTGTGTGTGACTTATCTCATCTACCCAGCGTGACAGCTTGACACTTCAGGGGGAGAGTTTCACCATCAATTCCCAAAAGAAAGAATTTAGAGTAATGAACATTTACGTATGGGTAGCCCTGTGATGTCTCTGACAACACCCCTCATTTGGCCAAATTCTCAGACTCAAAATGACAGCATTGGCTCTGCGTGCTTTCTGGACTCAGAGAACCTACAGTACCGAAGCTCCAGTTTGGGGAGTACCTCGTCATCCATGTAAGTACAGTTCTGAAAATTATCGTAAAATGTGTTATACAAAGAATGGGGTAACGTCTTGCTGTAAATTGTCAAACCAGCTAATCCAAATATACATTCACTCATTCATTTTTTTCAGTCATTCATAACACAGCTGTACAAAGGATTATCAATGGGTTTTTAGAGTTACAGAAAAACAGAATCTTAGCTCCACCACTTAACAGTTTAATATTCTGACTCCAGGAAAGGTACTTGACAATCTGATCCTCAGTACCCATCATCACTTGAAAAAAAAAATGGGAAAAAAATACCACTTCATAGCTTGGTTGTAAAGATTCAGTAAGGTAATGCACGCAAGTGCCTAAAACAAAACAGTCACAGAATGGAGGTAGGAGCCTTACCGTAGATTCCAACATAATGGTGTCAATCAGCAAAGTTTCATCGGATCAAGGCACAGACCAATTTTGCATGATGCTGGGATTTGATGTCTAGAAATCCATTTTCTTCTTGCATAAAGGTTTCCTCTTAGTCTGTACTTTGCTCATGTTCAACGTTTTGGCATTTTTCTAAGCTCCCCAACCTTAGGGCTCTTTCTGGTTTCTCACTAAATGTTGGATTAATGAACCATTGCTGGTTAAACCACCTCATCCTCTCCTCAGGCCCAGTACAAACAGTAGAACCAGGTACTGAAGCCATCATCCCACTGTCTTCAGCACAATGAGTCCTGTGAGTCTAAGCTCCCAGGAAAAGAGTTGCTTTTGGCTGCAAAGGGCATATAATAGCAGCTGACAAGTAAACACAGCCATCTTATGCTTTATGACTTTTGAAGGTTCTCAATATATTTACTCAGTCAAAAAATTGACCTGATTAGACATCTGTCTCAAAAAAAAAAAAAAAAAAAAAAAAAAGGCAGCTAAAACAAGCAGTGCAATATGCATGGGGTTTTCACTTTGTGGCCCTAGAGAGTAAACTTAAAAGGCAATTTACTTCTCTCTTTCTCATTTTCAAGAAGAAATGAGGCCCAGAAAGGTTGGGAATTTGCCAGGATGAGATAGCTACTGGAGCGGCTAGATTTACCCCTACTCATGATTCAGATTAAACAGTTACTTAGGATACCCCAAAGTCATCTCTGTACTTCAAAAGATTAAGTGCTTGTATAGACGATATCACATATTCCACTACAGCAGTTTAATGATTTCCTGATGATATATGATACGTCCCAGATTATCACTAAAAGCCATTTTAGATTTTGACAACTGACACAATCTGGAAGCCAACAGCAACTCTTGGAATTGGAGTCTAGTTAGCACATGCCTGGCCGGAAGCCACAAGTTGACATTCTCCAGTGGTTTCTCAACTGTCTGCGTGGCTAGCAGTCCCCATGATTACATGGCTCAGAGATTGAATGAGGAGGCATCAAAGAGTTTGCCCTACGTCTGTCTACACGCTGAAATCCAATATCTTCTTTTCTGAAAAAAATAACACACGTATATGCTTAAAAAATAAATTCAAATAGAATAAAAGGGTAGTGGATTAGTCAAGATTCTTCAGACAAATAGAACCAATAGTACCTGTATATCTATAGCTATATCCATATCTATGTATACAGGCAGATGTATTTTAAAGAATTGGATCATGGGATTGTGGGGGCTGGAAATCTGGAATCTGTAGAGCAAGCCAGCAGGCTGGAAATTCAGGTACGTGTTGATATTGCAGTCCTGAGACCAAATCTGAAGGGCAGCCAGCGGGCTAGGAACTCAAGCAGGGTTTTTATGCTGCAGTCTTAAGGCAAAACTCCTTATCTTCAGGAAACCTAGGTGTTTGCTCCTAAGGCCTTCAACTGATGGGAAGGGGCCTAGCTTGTAAAGGGTAATCTGCTTTTCTTAAAGCCAACTGCTTGTAATTGTTAATCACATCTTAAAAATTCCTTCACAGCAATATGTGGACTAGAGTTTGATGAAACAGCTGGGCACCATAGCCTACCCATAATTTTAGGTGATACATGAAATTAGCCATCGCAGAGTAAATAAGGAGAAGGGCACCACATCCCACTTCAGATCCTTTCTTCCTTTCCCTAGAGGTAAGCTCTTCAAGTGGCCAAACCCATCTTCCCAGGGAAGGGCACTGGTTCTATTTGCATCCGAATGTTTATGTTTGTCAAAAAGCACCAGACTTCCTCTATTCTTCACATTTCTGCAGTCCTTACTCTGCGCCAGGCCTTCTGTTCAGCACTTCGCTGGATTTCCTCCTGCCGGTCCTTTCCGACGCCCAGACATGCAGTTACCATTCTGTCCCCTTTTTACAGACGGGTCAATGGAGGTGCAGTGAGAGTGAGTGATATTAACATCCTTTCCGCTGAATGAATTTGATGACAAGAAAGGTTCGGTCTGCTCTGGAAAAAAACAAAATAATTTGAACCATTTTTATTGGGAAACTGGGGGCAAAAGCAAGCTCAGAAAAGTTTCAAAGGTGTGCTTGATGCCAAGTATGATTTAAAGCCCTGCATTCTAGAACCCCTGAGTGACACCAGAGGGCCATGTGCCGGGCCGTGATTTCACTCAGCTCCCCATACAGACGGCAATTTTGCTTGTTTTAAATTATTTATTATTTTGTGTTCCCAATTAAGCTATAATGTGACAGGCAAGCTATTTTACAAGGCTATAAAGAAAATAATCACGCTCCCCAGCGAGGAAACTACAAGGCCAAAAGGTGAGTTGTTTATATCAGGGAGAGACCCACATTACCACATTGAAAAGCAGTAGGCATGGCTTGTTATTGCCGCTGCGAGTAAAAATGGCTATAGAACAGAACAAGAGAAACTGGTTCCCAGCCTCCTTGAAAGCACTTATTTTTAAAATAATGACAAAACTGTCTGTGTTTGCATAAGAAGCAAAAATGATTGATAGACGGCCTGGAGGGAGCCAAGTCTTACCCCCAAATTAGGGCCACAGGGACAAGGAGGTGCTGAAAGGGTCCGGAGCAGAAAGATCACCCGGGCTGGATGAATGGCGGAAAAATCTAACAGTAGATTAACTTGGCTTGAGGGTCCCATCTTCTGAACACGCTGAACACACCATATCTTAAATTCAAATTAGCCCGTCTATGGAAAACGAAAATGGTATTCTGAGTCCTGCCTTGTCATTATGGTGGTTTATGGGAAGCCCAGATGGCTACATATGGCCACCAGACGGGAGCTGGTCTTCAAAACAAAAACAAAATAAACCAAAAAGCCCTCACCCTCAAATAAAGACAGAGGAACTCACCTGCTGAGAGGCCCCATGCATTTCAGCTGGCAGTAGCTGGTGACAAGTGAGCCCAGAGGTGAGAGGGGGAAGGCGCTGGGGGAGTGTGTCACCAGAGCTGTTTTCATCTCCCCGTGGTGGGTGGCACAGGGCTGTTTGTGGGCTGTGGGTTTGTGTATCTGAGATGTTGCAGGAAATGGCGAGGAAAGAAGGATGAAGACAAAGCGTATGGAGTTTCCATTGATTCAGCCAAGTCCATACCAGAAGAGAAGTGCCCTTCTTCAGAACTTACAATGCAATGTGTGAGAACGGATGGGTTACATCTTGTATTACTCACAGGGGGCCCCCACTGCTCAGAATAGGGCCAGCCTTAGAAGGCACTCTGAACCATTCTCTGAACCAAGAATCAGCAAGTGATTGAATCTAGAAGACTCGTATTGATCAGCCTCAAAAGAAACCAGTCCTATCTCCTCGGTCTCTGAAGAAATTCATTCTCTTGAAAAGCAATTCAAAAAGAGCTTTCCTTAATACGCATTAGATAAACAATGAGGCAGCCTCCCAGCTTTCTCTCGGAAAGCTTTCACCAGCTTTCCTCTTTTATATCTTTTCAATTCATTCTCATCCTTTTTGTTCATTTCTTTCCTACTTTGAGGCTTTGTTGTTCAAAAGCTAGCTCATATAATTTTTTAAATCTTTGTATTCATGTGTCCCCAACTAGAGCATGATCTTTTTCTGGGTGGTAGGTACTCCCCAAAATCTTTGCATGTATTGGGGCTCCAGCGAGTAGGTGTTGGTCATGAGGAGGGATGACCAGCTAAGGGAGCCGATGGATTTGACAGACACTGTCCGATTACAAGGAACAGAGACATGCTCACAATACCTTGGATGGCAGGGTTTATTGTTGCATAAACACCCTGGGTGGTAGCCAGTCCACCAAGATGGTGGCCGTCAATTCCTTACCTCTCTTTGTGTACAGGCTGCGCCCGATGATCAGAGGTAGGGCCTTTTTTCTCCTCCCTCGTATTTCAATGGGCCTCATACCTTGCTTTCAACAGTGAAATGTGGCAGTAGTGAATTGGACCTGTTCCAAGCCTAGACTTCAAGCCTTCTGTGTCCCACTCAGAAAGCCAGTCGCTATGCAGGAAACCTGACTACCCAGAAAACCACCAAGCTGTGAGAAGTCCAAGCTGGCCACACAAAGAGGGGCACGGAGGTGACAGACATGTGAGGCCTGCTTGAACCTTCCAGCTCTGCTCAGCACTCAGCTGAATGCAGTGAAGCAGTCAGCCCCGCTGAGAACACAGGGGAGCAGGGTTCTGATCCTGCCTGGATTCCTGACTCATAGAATCTGGAGATGTGACTTTGAACCACTACATTTTGACACAGATTAATAGGCAACAATAGATAAAACACATAGAAAAGTCAAGAAAATGTTTTCAAAGAAAAGTGATCTCTGTAGGTTAACTACACTTAGTTAATACTAATTTATTGTATATTTCAAAATAGCTAGAAAAGAATAATTAGAATGTTCCTAGCATAAAGAAAAGACAATTTAAGGTGATGGATATCCCAATTACACTGATTTGATCTTTACAAATTATATGAATGTATTCAATTATCACATGTGCCCTGAAAATATGTACATCTATTATGTGTAATAATTAAAAAGAAAACTTTTTAAAGAACAAAAAACGGTTGCACATAAACAGGGCTTGTGGAGTCTGAGGCGTTCTCTGGGTGTTTATTGCATGTTGCAAAACTCCTAAGTCCCTCCCCGTGGGTCCCTGAACAAGGACCCAAGGGCCCAGTTGTTCAGCCACCCTATGGATCTAAGGCCTGGCCCCTCATTGGCTGCAGGTCAACTTCAGAATGGCTGACTTGGGAGTGGTCAGCCATCAAGACCTTGGCTTGGTCACTTGAGGTTAAGGTGGCTGGGCACAAGGTTACCTGCTTGGGAAACAACTCCTGTAGCGTTGACAGAATATTTCAGAGACTGGGATTCTTATGGAAATAGCACATTCCATCTCTTAAGACTCCGGGCAGGGGCTTTAGAAGTGGCAATGATCAGGCCTCTGGTAAACACCCTCACAGGATGGGGAGGCTGTGTGTGGGATCGTAGAGGAGAAGGAAAGGGGCAACACAGCACAGCTCCGGCCTCGGCTACCACGAAACCTTTCCTGCGCTAAGGAGATGTTCAGCTCTTCCACGATTGGAGGCCTGGCTATTCCCATAAAGCGTTTGCCTCAGGCTCCAGTGAATTTCTGGATTCCATGGGTGAGTTTGGATATGGACGTGAATATTTTTCTGTCACTGGAAAAACAAAATAAGTCTAAGAGAATGACTTGGAATCGCTGCAACTCCATAGTCCTCTCTTTACCAATAAGCAGTGTACATACGACCCAAGAAACCACCTGGTCTTTGCGGCTTCTTTGGGACTGCTGCATTTTCTTTTGTTTTACCCGAGGTTTCTCCTTGAAGAGGCTGCGCGTCCCGGACGCTCCTTCATGATCCTCCTCCCACCCGAAGTGCCCTTTGCGCGGGTGAAAGGAATGTTACCCACCCTCAAGGGCTAGCACTTCCTGACGACATATATGGAGAATTAAATGCTGTTGCAAGGTGTAAACATTAACTTTAGATCACTGACATGCTTCAGAACTCTATACTTCCCGGTAGGCTCTCTCTGGCTAAAAAGTGGGTTCATAGTGTTAAACGTTGAATACTCACACAGAAACTGCCAACTATTCATTACAGGAGCCCCACCTCCCCCAGACGCTTCATGAAGTTTAATGTTCCTGGTGAAGAGAACCAGAGATTGGTGATTTCACAGACTTTCCTGGGAAGAAAATAGAAGAAATTCACTCCCACCTCCAGACAATGTGGCTTTTCCCAGATGGAATTTATTGTGCAAAGCTGCACATAAATAAAAGAAACTTTTGATGAATTTGATTTAATGTTTACAAAGTATATTTCTTAAACAGACTTTTTCCTATTGAAAATTTCCATTGTGGTCCTGGAAAAAGATCAAGGTCAGTTCTTACTAAATAAGCCCATTGGATTGGATGCAAACTTCTGCATCAGTCCAGCAAAGGCAATTTTGAAGCATTCGGCATGGGAGAAACAGCCCTCACCCTGCTCAGGACTGTGAACCTGGTGAACTCCGTCGATGGCAACACCCAGTTTCTTTTCTCAGCTCATTGTTTCTCTCTCTGGGGCTTCAATATCTCGTTCATGAAGGGGTCATGCCCGTGCTCACCAACAGGCGACTCCCGTCATGCCAGCACAGCAAAGCACTCATCTACAACAGGGAGCAAATGTAGGCTAGGAACAATTTTTTTCTTTCTAATTATGAAGTGAAAGATTTCTTCTCAGCTAAAAAGAAGATATTGGGGGTGGAGTTCCCACGCAGCCAACATTACATTATGGAAGCTGTTGCCAAGCTTTCTCACGTGAAGAGCAGTCCCAAAATAGAGAATTCTGCAAGGTATTCCCCTGAAATGGTGCTTCCCAAGCAATGAACCATGAAACCCTTGCAACTTCAGAAGCTTGCATTTATTTTCTTAAAGGACACTGAGAAGACAGTTCCTATGGAGAGGGAGGGAGATGAAGCCTTGGATTTTTAGTTTTTACATTACAATAAAAGATTTTTACTTGAAAATGTTGTGAAGCAGTGCAATTTGGAAAAAAAAAAAAAAAAAGAGCAGCATGGCCTCATTAAGGAACTGGCAGGCAGTCTGATAGAGATGTAGGTCAAGTTGACGGAAGAAAAACAGTGAAATAAAATATGCAGACTTCAAAATAATACTGAAAACAGATATTTGTATACGTGTAGGCTCTAGTGTATGTGTGTGTGTATATATATATATATATATATATATATATATACATATACATATATATATATACATATACACACACGCACACACAGCGAGAGAGAGCGAGAGAGCGAGAGAGAGAGAGAGAGAGAGAGAGAGAGAGAGAGAGAAATGGACAGATTTCCTGCATATTTACTAAACCGAATGCAGATAGTGAGGTTAGTTGTGAAGTCCAGTGGAGAAGCTGATGCTTGAATTGATATTTTCAACTTGGTAAATGCTATTTCGTTCATTCGTTTAACAAAGCATCCTCTCTAGATCACCTACCAGAACTAGGAGGTGTCTCAAACAAGTAAGGTCAGCCGCTGCCCGGAAGGTAAGTTCAGTCTGCTGTGTGAGCACATACATCTATCTGGTATGATCTACTTTACTAGGTGGGGGCACAAATGTACTGTACCCCCAGCTAAACCCATCGGCACCCACATGCACTTTTACCCACAGTCTCGCATGAGCCCCTCCCGTGCGATGAGCCCCAGGCCTCGGACCCCAAGGTCACAATAGCTCTCTTATTTCACGCTCATGCACCCAGCCATTGATTCCCCAAGCATGAATCCAGGTCCAGGTGGCCGGGCCCAGGCATGGCTCCAGTTTCAGGCCAAATTGTGACTGGTGATTTTTTAAAATTATGCCAGTTCAGTATCTCCCACCTTCCTGGGGACCTGGGTTCTCACTCCCATGAGCAGAACTCCTCTGGGGCCACCGGGCACACTCCAGGGTCTCTCACTTAAAAAGAGGGACTGCTGTAAGGGTCTTCGTTTCTTCCCTCTCAAAAAATCCTTGTGTTCCTTATGGCAAACCCTGCCTCCTTTCCCCAGCATCATAGATTCCCAAGAGAAGAACAGCCTTTGTGAAGACAGAGAAAAAGCAGATGCAAAGATGACTGAGGAAGTCAGCTCCTCTCACTTGCCCAATCAAGGGGGTTGCTTGCGCCCCCTCCACACGGCACACGGAAGGAAGTCCAAAGATGTTTTTCCCATAATTAGGAAGATCTGCTTCACAGTGGCCTGCTGCCCACTCTCAGATTATCAGGAGCTCGGCAGTTTTAAAAAATTCCATTTCGCCAGTATACCACGCACACAAATGACCAAGCCATTGCAATTGTGGTAGACATTACACACAAAAAGCACGAGGGGATGAGGAGGCAGAAAGCAGGGGAAGCCGCACCCTGTGCCAGTGGGGGAGGGAACCACGGGGGCAGAGGAGTGCTTTCCGTGTGGGAATGAAATCTAGATTTAGGCCCTCGGGTGAGGAGATATTAGCCAGCTAGGTAGAGGAGCACGGGTGAGTGGGAGACTGCAGAGAGAGGGAGCTGGATTGTTCAGAAAAGCAAAACACCCACATGAAATGATGCAAGATCAGGCTGGAGCCTGCGGACCGGGCCAGAGCCTAGAGCTGTGTAGGGACTTACCCGATGCAGGCTGAGGAGTGCGTGCGCTTGCAGCTCCCACGAGGGAAAGGTGCAGAGCCCTGGGCTAGCTGAACTTGGAACGGGGGTCCATGCACCTGGGACAAGGTCTCTGTTGGCCCTGGCGGTAGAAATCCAAGAGGAGTGTCATGGGTGACCAAGATCCTGGTTTTCCCAGGACAGTCCTGGCTTATTCTTATTGTCATTCCTCCTTTCGCTATGGAAAACATCCTGGATTACAATGCTCCAATGGTTTATAATAATAATAATTTTATGATGATAATGATAATAATAAAATGCACAGAAGAGGAGAAAGAACAAGAGAATGAAAAAGCAAACGGGGCAAAACATAATAAATTGGAGAATCTGGGTTTATTAGTTTCCTTCTGCTGCTGTGACAGATTACCACATATGTAGTGGTTTAACATTCTCTCTCTCACTCTTTTTTTTTTTGAGACACAGTTTCACTCTGTCACCCAGGCTGGAGTGCAGTGGCACAGTCTCGGCTCACTCCAACCTCTGCCTCCCGGGTTCAAGTGATTATTCTGCATCAGCCTCCTGAGTAGCTACAGGCACACGCCACCACACCCGTCTAATTTTTGCATTATTAGTAGAGGCATGGTTTCGTCATCTTTGTCAGGCTAGTCTCGAGCTCCCGACCCCAGGTGATCTGTCCACCTTGGCCTCCTAAAGTGTTGGGATTATAGGCGTGAGCCACTGCGCCCAGCCGAAGATGTATTCTCTTACGACTCTCGAGGTCAGAAGCCTAAAGTCTATTTCAGTGGACTAAAGCCAAGGGTCAGCAGTGCTGGACTGTCTTCTGGAGGCATGAAGAGGAGACTCTATTTTCTTGCCTTTTCAGTGTCGAATGGCTCCAGCGTTCCTCGGCTTATGGCCCCTTCCTCCATCTTCCGGATGCGTCGATCTGACCTCAGCCTCTGCGACCACATTGCCTTCTCCTCATCTGTCATAAATCTCCCTCTGCCCCCTGCTGATAAAGCCACTTTAACTACATCTGGGGCCCAGCCTGAGAGTCCAAGAGATTCTTCCCATCTTGAGATTCTTGGCATACGCACACTGGCAAAGTCCCTTTAGCTGTGTAAGGTAACATCCAGGAATTAGAACCCGAATATCACTGGGGGCTATTATTCATCTTGCCAGGATTCATGAGAACTTCATAGTACCTACTTTTTGTAAGTTAGAAATTACTGAAATATCAAATGTTTTAAAGGACGAACAGGTATGGAAGATAAATTGTATGCTCACTCAAATAAAGGGCAGAACTTCCCTCTCCCCGGCTGCCTTAATCCTCCTTTCTCTTAATTGTATGAAAAACGCTTAGTAGATCATACAGGTACAACAGCATCTAATCCAAACATGCCCATGCGCTTGCAGAATTTTATTTTAAAGGCAAATGCTAACACAATATGATCCCCACTGCTATCTTTCTTAAAGGCTGAAGTAAATCTTTAAGTTTCCCAGCAGTGAAATTTATAAAGTTAACATTGTCAGAGAAGGCAACCTTCTACACTCTGACAAAGACTCTAATAATTAAAGAGGCAGGAAGGAGTCTCAAGAGCTTTTTAAAATTATTATTTAAACATGCTTTCCTCCTCAGCGAACGAACAATCCAATGCAATTATAAATGTCTCTCTGCGTCTGCTTATGGTCTCTGCACACTGCCACATATCTATGCAGGCCTGCAAACTTGAGATTCTGCACGCTTATTTCGATAACTCAAGGATCTTTTGCTGGCCGAGGCTCATGTCCTCGCCCATCTACACAGGGAAGGTTTCTCTTCCTGTCTCCTTTCATCCAAATTGCTCATGCCTCCTACCTCCTGAGCCCACTTGTGTCACCATTATCGGTATAATGGTATTATTATCACCAGTCACACTAATAACCTTCACTAAGACCTTTCTGGGGAGAGGGCAGGAGACACATGAAGGAGAAGAGGTGTATGAACCATGGCTCCAAAGGGCTAAAGAGCTGCCTCCCACAGGGTTCTGCGCCCACCACCTCCCCCGGCACGACCAGCACTTGGATGAGTAGCGATGAAAGCTAAGTGATGTTCCCTGTTGCAGACACTTGAGACACAGCTGTCAAGGCTGGAAGAAGAATCTGGAAAAAGAGGTAAGATTTAAGGGGGAAAAATAAGGGGAAACCCAAGGAAACTGAGCTCCAGGTGGAAGTCAGACAAAACTGGGCGTGGAGCCCTGCTTCAGACAGCTTTTGAGGCAGGTGGAAACAGAAACTCAGGTGTGAGGAAAACAGCTCCATTCTAGTTACGGACAAGACAAACACATCGCAAAATATTTGAAAACCAATACACAGCAATTTCCTGAAGAAAAGGAATAGAATTACAAAAGAGAAAGTGGAGTGAAGGGGGGCACTTTGACAAATGGCCACATTTTCATTTGGGCTTAAAATGTTGAAAAACTGACTGGACAAATAAAAGTGGGATATCAAAAGGAAGTATATAAAGATACTCTGCAACTTGTTTCTTTATAATATTTCCATAAAAGAAGGAAGCCCTGAGAATTTTGGCCGCAGCTATTTTTATGATGCAGGAACTCAGGTTTCGCTTCTTGTCACTGGACAGATCGTCAGATTACCGTCCGTAATACACACAGTGCCACCTTGCCTCAGTTCAGAAGGCATTTGCTTCCCAGACCTGCGTCCCTTCAGACTCCATCCACAAGTTTCTTCTTCCATGATCTTCCCTAAATTCAAGCAGCAAAAAATGATATGCATCACTGAATTTGAATATTTTAATCTTCTCATTCAACTGTTTCATACCAATTCTGCCAGTTTACCAGAAGAAAGGCACCTGGTGATGGCTACTCACACTCCAGACCTCTCCCCGCTGATCCTTTAAGAAGACCCTAGGCACTGTCAAGACCAGGTCGCCATGAATGCAAGTGGATTGTCAGCAAAGGAGAACAAAGGTCTCACTGCCCACTGCATTGGTGTGATCATCTGCATTCAGATTTCTGTCATTATTTTATATAATTGTTACAGAGGAGGTTCGTTTCTTGAGCCGTCAGCCAGCACATCTTGATTTTATTCTAAGTTGAAGGAACTGTGAAGTAACCAGTGAGACTTTAACCTTCTGCCCTCTTCAACCTTCACTGCTTCCCACATCAAAACCACCAGCTTATACAGTTGATGAGCTGGCTCTGCCGACAGGCTTTCTTAATAATCTTTACTGACCCGCAGGACGTTTCAGCCAGGTACGTGCAAGCTGGAGGTGGACGCTGGCTTTATCTGATCATGTGCCCACACAAGTTATGACTCTTCCCTTTCAGTTGCTTTTACACCTCCCAGAGAGAGGGCTTGAATCCCCAGCCTTTCATACCTGCCTGTCCTCTCGTCTGAAAACTAAAGCAAGCTTCGTTTTCCCTCCTCCTCCTCCTTACTTTCTCTTCCTTCTTTTTTAGTTTTCTCCTCCTTTCTCTTTTTCATACAAAAAGAGCCTTAGGTGAGTGAATGGAAAAAGGGCAACTGTGGTTTTCCAGAGGCACACGAACATGGAGTTCAGAGGCAGTGTTACTGACAGTATTTTACAGAACGACCTTTTCCGTTCACACGTTAATGTTCTAACAGCAAAGCTTTAGCTAATCTGAAGGGGCGGCGGGATTGGAGCTCCTGGTCCCAGCAGGGAGGCTGGTCGAGATGGCTGCTATGCCAGCAAAGAGCAGCCTAGGCGTGGTTGTTTCTGGAGACACATTTGTGGGGATTCTTCCAGGTACATCAAGTAAAGGTCCATGGAAGTTTCTGGAAACAGGAGAAATGGCTGCTGTGCATTTTCACTGGTAAGAGGCGCTGAAAGCAACACTTGATTCTGAAATACAGGCACGTCTACAGCAAAGCACTCAAAACACAGAGTGAACTTACCACTGTTAAACAATTGATTTATAAACCCAGTTTTCAAATTAGCCACCCCGATGGGTCCTCTAAACACACAACGACCTTACGAAATTCAAACAGCTCTTGTTTGGCCAGGTGTGGTGGCTCGCACTGTAATCCCAGCACTGTGGGAGACCAAGGGAGGACTGCTTTAGCCCAGGAGTTTGAGACCAGCCTGGGCAACATGGCAAGACCCATACAATATTTTAAAAATTAGCCAGGCGTCATGTTGCATGCCTCTAGTTCCAGCTTCTCAGGAGGCTGAGGTGGGAGCATCACTTGAGCCCAGGAGGTTGAAGCTGCGGTGAGCTATGATCGCACCACAGCACTCCAGCCTAGGAGAGACTGAGAGCCTGTCTCCAAAAACAAACAAACAAATAGACAAACAAATAGCTTTTGCTTAAACTATATCAAATTTTAGAGTCCTGAACTCTCACATTTCATATTAATCATCAAGCAAAGTCTTAACAGTAACACCCAGAGTTTGTGAAATCCTTTTCGGGTTCGTACCTGACAGCAGTCTAGCTACATATTCTCTCACCCTGGCCTTGCAATGGCCTTGTGAAGTGGGTGCGTCATCACCTTCATTTTGCAGAGGGGGACCTGGCTCATGAGGAGAAAGGAGGATTTGACCCTAGGTCATTTTCAGGACACTCCCATGACTTTGAGTTTGAATAGTATGTTCTATCTACGGTTGCCGTAGCGAAGTGCACAGGCTGGTGGCTTTGACCACACCCTGGCTTCTCCCCCGGTTCTGGAGGTTCAGGGTTCCTCTGCAGGCTAGAGGGGGAATCTGTCCCATGTCCCTCTTCCACCTTCTGGTGTTTTCTGACAATATCTGGTGCTCCTTGGCCTGAAGTAGCTTCACTCCGTCTCTGCCTTGACGTCCACACGCACTCTCGCTATGTGCATGCCTGGATCTAAATTTCCCTTTTTTCTACAGACACCCGTCATGTTGGATTAGAGACTCATTCCTACTCCAATATGAGGCCATCTTAACTGATCACTTTCAGGGCCCTATTTCCAAATCAAGTCACATCCTGAGGTTCTGGGAGTTAGAACCTCAGCATATGAAGCTGGGGCAAGTGCAGTTCAATCCGTAACATACTTTGAGATGCTCAGGGAAAAAGTTCATCTCACTGCTGTGATGATTAATGTTAGGGGTTAACGTGATTGCATTAAGGGATGCCTAGATGGCTGGTGAAGCACTGTTTCTGAGTGTGCCTATGACGGTGTGGCTAGAGGAGACTGACGTTTAAGTCAGTGAACTGGGAGAGGAAGACCCAGCACCAATGTGGGTGGACACCATTGAATTGGCTGACGGAAGAAGGAGGGAGAAGCTTGCTGGCTGAGTCTTCTGGCTCTCTTTCTTCTTCCTGTGCCGGATGCTTGATTCCACTCTTCCTGTGCTTGGACCTCAGATTCCAAGTTCTTTGGCCTTGGGACTCTGGAACTTGCACCAGTGGCTTCCTAGGGGCCCTCAGACCTTTGGCTGCAGACTGAAGGCTGCCCTGTCGGCTTTTTTGTTTTGAGGCTTTCCAGCTTGGACTGTGCTACTACCCGTTTCTCTTCCCCCAGCTTGCAGACAGCCTATGATGGGACTTTGCCTTGCAATCGTATGAGCCAATTCTCCCTAATAAACTCCTTTTCCTATACACATATATCCTATTGGCTCTGTCTCTCTGGAGAACACTAACAACTGCCACAGTTCCCAGCACCTTCCCAACTACTCACCACCCCTCCGCACACCGGCCTCCCCTGGGCCTGTCCTCCTAAGCAGGTCTCTTTCTGTGCATCCCGCTTGGAACTGTCCCTAACATGTTAAAACCTGCCTTTCACAGCTGTACTGTCTGATAGCCTACAGAGTTTGTTGCTGCAACAGCCTAGAGGCAAACTTGTCCTCCCTGATTTCTTAACTCCAATGAGTGAACATCTAACTGCTGAGAAATCTGGGAGAGGGGAGGGAGGAGACCGTCTTCCTGGTACCTTTAACCCACAGGCCAAGGCCACTGCCTCCCACCTTCCTGGTATCTTTAACCCACTGGCCAAGGCCACCACCTACACACAGTACCAGCTCCCAGCCATGAATCACGCCCATCTCCACTTTTTCTAACTTGAAGGTTGCACTGTGCTCCTTTCATCTCCCTTGCAACTGTTGCATCGAAATCATCTTTCAAGTCATCCCTGGTGCCTGAAATGTGCCAAACTTTCCTACCAGTAAGTCAAACACTCCTTAGAACCCACCTGCCTTAAGAATTAGTCAACCCTTAAAATTTGCTGCCATGAGGTGTCCATGATGTGAGCTATATTCGTTCTGAGACTGTAGATGGTAAGGCCTTGGTAAGATCCTCTTTTGCTAGATGGTAATTGATTTAAGGTAACCACTGACCACTCATTTCAGGTCCTCAAATCATGGTGAGAGTGGTTGAAAGAGCTAATGCATGAGGGTCCACTAGAGAACATGAGGTGTTTTTGACAGGCAAACCCCCCACTCCCGCCGTGCACTGGACAGAGGAAACAGGGCAGCTTGGAGTTTTCCATTTTCATGAGACTCCTTTTGGAGACAGGTTCTGTGTTAGTTCCTTTTCACGCTGCTGAAAAACACATACCCAAGAATGGACAATTTACGAAAGAAAGAGGTATTGGACCTACAGTTTCACATGGCTGGGGAGGCCTCACAATCATGGCAGAAGGCAAGGAGGAGCAAGCCACATCTTACGTGGATGGCAGCAGGCAAAGGAAGAAAGCTTGTGCAGATAAACTCCCTTTTTTTGAGACATAGTCTTGCACTGTCACCCAGGCTGTAGTGCAAAGACACAATCTTGGCTCACTGCAAACTCTGCCTCCCAGGTGCAAAAAATTATCCTGCCTCAGCCTCCTGAGTAGCTAGGATTGCAGGTGCCCACTACCACACCCAGCTAATTTTTGCATTTTTAGTAGAGACAGGGTTTCACCATTTTGCCCAGGCTGGTCTCGAACTCCTGCCCTTGTGATCTGCTAGCCTCAGCCTCCCAAAGTGCGGGGATTACAGGCATGAGCCACCACGCCCAGCCCCAAAACCCCATATTTAAAACCATCAGATCTTCTCAGAGCTGTTCACTATCACAAGAACAGCATGGGAAAGGCCTGCCCTGTGATTGAATCATCATCCACTGGGTCCCTCCCACAACACGTGGGATATGGGAGCTACAAGATAAGATTTGGGTGGGGCCACAGAGCCAAACTATATCAGCTTCTGACTATAAACTCCTCATTCAGGACCCACAGAATCTTGAGTGAACTTTCAATTCAAAAGGAATTTAAAAAGTTCCTTTTAATTAAAAGGAACTTTTAATTCTGAAGTAGAATTTTAACCTTGCCACTTAGAAGACTCATCTACTAAATAAAATCACTGTGCCCACATCCTTTTGGGTGCAAAATATCAGGGTCGCCAAGTAAAATAGTAAAAGTTTCCTTCTTAGTGCATTGCTGCTGCTATAGCAAAATACCTTAGACTGCATCATTTATAAACAACAGAAATGTATTGCTCACAGTCCTGGATGCTGGGAAGTTCAAGATCAAAGTGCTGGCAGATTCGGCATCAGATGAGAATCTATTTCTCACAGATGGCACTGTATGGGTATCCTCACATGGCAGAAGGGCAAAAAGGCCAAGCAGCTCTTCGAAGCTTTTTTATAAGGGCACTAATCCCATTTATGAGGATGAAGCCCTTGTGATCTGATCACCTCCTGCAGGCCCCATCTCTTAATACTCTTGCAGTGAGAGTTAAGTTTCAACATGAATTTTGGAGAGAAACAAACATCCAGACCATAGCAGATTATATATAATCATCTAAGATAGTTCTAAGAAACAGAATACAATTTTTCTTCTTCCTCCTCCTCCTCCTCTTTCTCCTTCTTCTTCTTTCTTCCTTCTTCCTTCTTCCTTCCTTCCTTTCTTTCTTTCTTCCTTTCTTCTTCTCCTTCTCCTTCTCCTTCTCCTTCTCCTCCTTCTCCTTCTCCTTCTCCTTCTCCTCCTTCTCCTTCTCCTTCTCCTCCTTCTCCTTCTCCTTCTCCTTCTCCTCCTTCTCCTTCTCCTTCTCTTTCTCCTTCTCCTTCTCCTTCTCCTTCTTCTCCTGTTTTTTGAAATGGGGTCTTGCTCTGTCACCCAGGCTGGAGTGCAATGGCACTATCTTGGCTCACTGCAGCCTCCACATCCCAGGTTTAAATGATTCTCCTGCCTCAGCCTCTGGAGCAGCTGAGATATCAGGCATGTACCACCACACTCGGCTAATTTGTGTGTTTTTAGTAGAGATGGAGTTTCATCATGTTGGCCAGGCTGGTCTCAAACTCCTGACCTGAAACGATCCACCCACCTCGGCCCCCCAAAGCGCTGCGATTCCAGGTTTGAACCTCCGCGTACAGCCAAAAGTAGAATACAGTTATTAAAAAGGTGTCTTATCCGTGACCTTTGATAGTAGTGAGGGGAAGCATAAAGAAAAACACATGTTCTTGTGCATTAACCATGGAAGGTTCTATAAATTATTAGAAATTAATCCATTGTACTTCTTGACGTTTAATTTGTTCTTCCAATGCTATTTAATATATTGCTTTTAAAATAGGACATATTTTGGCTCATGCCTGTAATCCTAGCACTTAGGGAGGCCAAGGCAGGCTCTCTACTCCATCAGAACCTTGGTTCATCATTGTCTTTTTTCTCTGTCACCCTGCAATCTCCAGGACTCACCTGGGTCATTGGTCCCTTTGCTCCTTGTTTCTTAGGATCTAAACTGCTACAGCAAATGGACCATGTGCAGGTGGCATCAGAAAGTGGGGAGAGTGTGGCCACGCCTGCCCACAAGACCAGCAGCAGACGCCGCTGTCTTTCCCCTTGCTTCTCAGCAGGTTGCTGGCCTCACCACCTACACTTCACTTTGCAGTTTTAAAATTTTTAAATCACTTTTAGCTCCT
Organism: Saimiri boliviensis; assembly: GCF_048565385.1. Taxonomy (NCBI): domain Eukaryota; kingdom Metazoa; phylum Chordata; class Mammalia; order Primates; family Cebidae; genus Saimiri; species Saimiri boliviensis. Next base: position 7,496,794 of record NC_133464.1, on the reverse strand, counting down.
CCTCTTTCTCCTTAAAAATTTATTTTGGCCGGGCGCGGTGGCTCAAGCCTGTAATCCCAGCACTTTGGTAGGCCGAGGCAGGTGGATCACGAGGTCGAGAGATCGAGACCAACCTGGTCAACATGGTGAAACCCCGTCTCTACTAAAAATACAAAAAGTTAGCTGGGCATGGTGGTGCGTGCCTGTAATCCCAGCTACTCAGGAAGCTGAGGCAGGAGAACTGCCTGAACCCAGGAGGTGGAGGTTGTGGTGAGCCGAGATCGCGCCATTGCACTCCAGCCTGGGTAACAAGAGTGAAACTCCGTCTCAAAAAAAAAAAAAAAAAAAAAAAAAAAAAAAAAAAAAAAAAAAAATTATTTTAAAATGCAGAAGGAAATTCCAAGGAGGGCAATGCATGCCCTTTCTAATTAATGTTATAATAAAATGATATCTTTGTATTTATTTTTCTATAAGTGCACATTCACATATATACAAGTGATTAAATTGCATATCAGTGCTGCCCATCTAGGAAACATTCTTCTCATTGAAACAGTCACAGGCTCTGACTGGAGTTCCAGTTCACCCAACACCAGCATTCCAGTGTTCTGCTGTATACCTGTGCACAGTGCCCCCCCATATATGTGTATTTATAATTATATATTCAAATTCATGCACACACACACTTTTTGTTTGGATCATTCGAAATAAAATACGCTTGAAGTAAAGTCACCTTAAGAGTAAAAAATCAAATTGGAAAAAGACAAAGTTAATAACCTGACTCATGGCTATCAAAAGACAGTAGGATATTCTTAGCAAATGTGCCTTTTTCAGTGGCCTCAGATAATTTCTAAGTGCTTATTACCCATCTGAGCATGCACATTTTAAATACCTTGTTCTATTATACCCATTGTATTACATCAATTCTCTCAACAATTCCCTTGTAAAATTAGATTTGTGCTTCTGTTCTATCCCGTAAAGCACTGAACCAAAGAACTATGGTGATCTCAATTGCCTTTCATGCCAGATTTAACCTTATGATACATGCATTAAATACAGATTAACATCTTGTCTCTGAGAAACTTACATTTAGTAGACTGGCCAAAGTTTCATTAAAATATAAATCAATATACAATTCATGAAAAGAAAACCAGCCAGGTATAGCATCTGTATTCTTCTTTCTAGGAAAATACGTGGTCCTGCTCAGCTACTGCACACACAGGTAAAGTGAGCTTTTACCCAGGATAGTGAACCAAATGGATTTTCCTGAAGTTATGGAAATGGACAAAATGGACTCTTCCGGGCCCACAAATCTCAATTTAGGAACTGATTTATCAAAATGAACCTAGGAAAGCTGACCTAATTCCAGTGATCTCTGAGGCTCGATTTCAATGGCTAGCGCCTTAGATTTACTTCAGTGCTGCTTTAAAACCTATGAGAGCAGGGGATATAATTTCATCAGGAAACTAATTCCCCTCAGGAGTCAGCCTCATGGCGAAATGAAAACATACTATATATTTCAGACCAGATGGGCAGTCCTACAATTGCATAGTAGCAATTAGATGGATCTTTTCATTTTTTCCTAGAGCAGAGTAAATTCAATTTCAACCAGGCGAATTTCTTACCTCTCCTCCTGCTGAATGACAGAGAGACTCCAGCAAAACCCCAGGAAGTATGAGCAAGAATCAATTGGAAACAGGTACAGAAAAGGCACTGAAGCTGCCATTTCTACCCAAATAACCACCACACAAAGATATAATCGATATGTTGCAAGAAGTGGGGAAAAAAAAGGAAAAAGAAAATGACAGATTTTCTAGTCTTGTTATACACTCTAAGTCTCTCTACTCTCCTAACATTATTGTATTTTTTTATACTCCCAATCCTATAAAAATTATCTCTTTCATTATTTCAGTACACCTTGGAGAGCTAAGCCATCGTTTTCTCTGTAACTCGTGTTCTTTTATTAATATTAAGAAAGATATTTCTCACACTTCGGGACCAAAAATGGCTTTACATAGGAGTGAGGCCAGCTAAGAAATTTTTACTCTATGATTACTAATAGGTTGACATCACTCTTATTCTTTATTTATCCTATAATATAGAAATTATTACACTAAATTTTTCAAAAGAATAATTGAGAAGTAAACTAGAATATTTATGGTAAAATGCTTTGAAATAGTTATTGTGGGTTCAGCTCTGTCTACAGAATATCTTCTGTTACCAAGTAAGTCAAGGACACTTTGTTTCTATCTTAACATGAATTGCTATGGGGAAAGTTTTTCCCTCCACTGAATTGACAGTTCTTTTGATGCCGATATGTGGCAAAAAAAAATACTGATAAATACAAAATTAATCACTCCCATAACTATAATATTTTTACCTAATTGAAAATACTATTTTGGAAACATTTCTATTGCTGGATATATGAAATAACTATGCATTTAGCTGGAAAAGTCTGGTCCTAAAAATGTGTTATGCTAAGATAAATCGTTTCTAGCTCTTGTCTCCATAGAGACCAGTTTCTGAGCCCTAGGAAAGTTATTTCCCATAGAGAGAGGACCACAGGAATAGTGCCGTGGTGTTCATAGGACTTGATATCTGAGAATTACATGAAAGAACTCCCTAACGTATCTGAAATTTGATGTTGGTGCAAGTAGAAATAATAGAACCAAACCCTGTAGAAATAGGTTCTGCTTTCTCAGGACTTTGTCATGCAGATAGATGTGAAGGAGTTGAAATGCTGCCTGTGAATGACCTTCTTGTTTAAGTGTCCTCGTATCTGTCGTGTGTTATCAAAGAAATTGGCATTCCTAGCTGTAACTGGTGAAGGCATGCTGAACTGTGCAAAGTGGCCTGAGAACATGTGAAGTGTGGGACACCTGGTCGGATAGCAAAGATTTCCCTCATTGATCTTCTCTTGTCCAGGACTTAACAAATTCACTTGGATTCATGACCTTCCCTGGTTGGCATTAGAAGAGATAGCTGTATCAAATGGACTAAGCTGAGATAAATTATCAACAGGGTCTGGTTATGGTGAGGATGAGAGGGAAGAATGCCTCCATTATCGGCTAAATACCCAGACACAGCTCTGCCTGCAGGGGACTTCAGAATGGATTGAAGAATCTAAGTTTCAAACTACAAACTCTCAGAAAGTTAGAACACTTTTTCTGCTTTGCAGAATTGAAATAATACTCTTTTTTCACAATATCTAGGAGCAATATTCAAATTTATATTTACCTCTGTTCCTTGTGCAAGGACTAAAAACCGTGTTCATGATAAATGCAAACACTTGTTCAGCAGCACTTTAAAGCTTCAGGGTAATCTCAAAAAATAATTCCCCCAGAAAAGTTGAGCATTCCTGTAAAATATATATGTATGTCAACAGATTTAAAAAAATATACATGTATGTTAACAGATAGAGAAACTGAGTAATAGTTAATGAGTCTAAGGTCAAAGGTGGTAAAGCCAATATCAAAAATTACTTCTTTCGTGTTTTATTGCTTTATATACTGTGTGCTGATGTTTTAAGCGCATAGGGTGTTTTATTCGTAACAATGGGAATGAACAAAATCCACAGAATGTGAAAAACAAATACTGCTTTCCTTTGTTTTCACATTGTCCAGAGCAATGCATAAATCAAATTAACTTAAACCCCAGAAGATAATTGACTTGTTTTCCCTTATATATGTGCCTTTAGAACTACAATGATAATCATGACCTTTGGGTTATTTCCTGGAAGTTAGTCCCTAACTTAATTAAAAGAACTGGAGGTTATTTCCAGAGAAGTGATTAACAGTACTCCAACTATAAATCATCTTACACAATGCTGCTTCAATGGCAGGTCTTGCTTAAATTTCTCAAAACAGAAATAAGAAGAGTAGTCCCTGTGTGAAGCGGGAAACATCAAAAGAGAGTTGGCAGCTGTGTGTCTTCAAGTTAACCATCACCGCATCAGAGAAGGGACAGGAAGCTGCGAGAACGCAGACCCATCAGGGAGGAAGAGTGAAGACGACGTGGCTTCAAGACAGATCTCTTCCTCCATCTCTGCTGAGGAAATGATGATCTGCCTGAGAAACAAAACAAAGTCAATAAGAAACACAAAGAAACATCTGCAAGGGGGAAGACACCTCTCCAATGAAATAAATAAGGCACGCAGAGTGACAATTGAAAAGAAAATCATCTAACACCTTCACGCTTAGCATGTTCTACAAAAATGAAAGCCCAAAGTGAATGACATCCAATGGAGTGGATTGAAGATATTTAGCAAACCTATACGAAAACACGCAGGAAAAAAAAAAAAAAAAAAGATGTTCTATTCTAATGAAATGAAGCTTGTGGGTTTCTTTCCAGAGCTGTATATTACTGACTGCACAACATCAGTAATTAATGGAGAATGTAAAGGCAGACAAATGGAGGCAGACACTTGGCATCATAGTTTTCCTCTCATGATTCATACTTTAAAGCCAGCAAACATGAAAGTACAGCCATAGGTGGGAGAGACAAGAGCAATTTTGCAAAATTTATTGTGTAATTCAAATCTGCTACAGATATTAGAAAGATGAGTGCAGTAACGCAGAGCACCCAGTACCACGATCTCCGAAATCTCAGCAGCAAACAGCAGTGCAAACAGGGACTAGCTGTAGTTATTCTGGTCATCTTAAAGTAATCACTGCATTCCTTTTACATTACGGGGTGTGCTTACCGAACGTATGTCAACTGCGTCACAGCTTGACGAATAATATGTATCAATTATTCTGCTACAATGATGTTTTTCTTGGTTATTTAATAAATACAGATTAAATCCTATGACCTCCCATCATTGTGCTGGGCACTTCCAAGTCACACTTTTTATAGCTCTTGTATGTGTTTAAAAGACAGGTTAATACTATCTCAGTGGCTTTATCCATACCAATTCAACCATAGATTCAGGCGGGTTTTAGAAATTCACAGGAAAGCTTTGTTATTCCTATCTGCAGAATATCAAAACCTCATTTTCAAAGAGTATTTAGGCTGGGTGTGATGGCTCATGCCTGTAATCCCAGCACTTGGAGAGGCCGAGGCAGGTGGATCACAAGATCAGGAGTTCAAGACTAGCCTGGCCAACATGGTGAAACCCTATCTCAACTAAAAATACAAAAATTAGCCTGGCACGGTGGCGGACACCTGTAGTCCCAGCTACTCAAGAGGCTGAGGCAGGAGAATTGCTTGAACCCGGGAGGCGGAGGTTGCAGTGAGCCAAGATCACGCCACTGCACTCGAGTCTGGGTGACAGCGCAAGACTCTGTCTCAAAAACAAAAGGGTATTTAACAACATCTGGTACAATACTCCAGCTACACTGCCATGTAGAAATGTGGTGAGCAATGATGTCTGCAGAAGGCACAGCCAGTGCAGGGACACACAGCAGCTCATATACAGCCGTGAAAGAATGTGTGAGTTGTTTTATTTCCTTCTTAAACATTTTATGTGTTAAAATACTTTTATTATATGTATGCATTACTTCCTAATTAGTGTATGTGTGTGTCTGTGTGTATGTGTGTTTGTGTGTGTGTGTGTGTGTGTGTGTGTGTGTGTAACTGGATAAAATCATTTTTTTCCCCTCGTGTCAGTGGCAATACCTCTGCATGAGATATTATTCAAACGCTGGAGAAAAAAAAAAACCGAGTGTTTCTAAAATCAAAATCCAGTCCTATCACCTCCTCCTCATTCTCAGCCATGACCATTAAAAGCTCATGAGAATTCACTGAGAGCCTTTATTCACAGTTAACTATTCTCTAAAATAAAAGCAGAACAATCCCGAATTCTTGGCTCGAAGCATCTGGGTCTATTCGAACACAGTTGGAAGAGGCTTGGATTACCGCACGCCATGGAGGAAAACCCGCTGGAGCTGCTAAGTCAACATGTGACCTCCTCAGAGTCTCCCAGACCTCGGCAGGAAACATTCACCGCGAACACAGCCTGTGAGATGTTGCGATGCTTTCTACATTTGGGGTTATGCATTATTAAAAGGCATCTCATTACGATGGAAATTATGACCTTGTCACTGGCACTATAAATGTCAAGAAATACCACTTTAAAAGAATATATTGTCTTGATTATAGAAACCTCTTCCTTTAAAAAAAAAAAAAAAAAAAAAAAAAAGAGAAGAAAAAACTTGCTTTTTCATTAAAATCCCTTCCATAAAAAGAGTTGTAATTAATCATGGCTAGTTCATAAAGCTTCTATAATACAAACTCTTAGAAGTCAAAGGGAAATTACACACGCACACACATGCACACACACACACACACACACACACACACACACACACACACTTCAAGAACTATTGGAAATCTAGATCTTCCTGAAAAAAGTAACTATCAATCATGCTCATGCTCTCTGACAACCCACCACTCTCTAAGCGGTGGTAAAGCCCGGGTTATCTAAACACAAAATATGACTGTTTATCATACAAAGCAACACTTCCCAAACACAAACATTCACATAACTTTTGTTGTACGGCAGTGACACCTACATTATTACTTCTTAATATAAAGTAGACCACGTTTTAGAAATCTAAATGTCTACCTCAGCCTCAGGAAAAATACTGGTATAATTGATAGCATATTGATAAAAAGATTGGCAAAATAATATCTAGTAAAATATCCTGGATTTTGTACGCTAGCTGCACATTTTTCTTAACATGTATACATTCTTTTTAAAACTCTAACAGATGAGTATACTTAACATAGCGTGCCATGTAAAACATCGATATAAGGTCTTTTTCATTATGGGAAAATCGTCCTGAGTATACCCGCCTAAGTCACTGCCATGAAAAGGGACAACCCTGGCAGCTTTGAGCATCGATGAGAGGGCATCATTATGAGACAGAAGAAACCTACCCAGCCAATGGAAGAGGGGTGGATCCAGTGGGGACCCTGTGACAGTCACTCTCATGACACTCTAGCCTCCTTTCCTCATGGGAAAATGAAGGGAATATGGAATCGTGAATCAGAATTGCTTAAACTAACAGATATGCAGATTGCTAATAAAATGTGTTTTGCTAAGACAAGCTACCATCTTACAGAGCAGGATATAAATGTTACTGAACTCTTTGTGTGACATTTACACAGCCCTGCTCTGTCCCAGGCACTCTGTTAGTGACTGGTGATAATAAGAATAACAGATCTGGGTCCCACCCTCAAGAGGCAATGATCTCATGCAAAGTTCATATGCGTCTGTCAGGATCATGCCTCTCTCAGTATTGATACCTTCAAGGAATTTGTATTTGGATACATGTCTTTGACCAAAAAGATGGTAGAAGTTTCCTCACTTGTACTTTGAATATTGCTGATTTGATGTTTGATTTTAGACTGCTTAACCCCCACACCTTTGTGAAATATGTGGATTTAACTACAGTACACTATCACAGTATTTCCTAAACCCGGCGAATGTCAGAATGGTTGGAGGCACTAGATGAAAACAGGAACAGGTTCCACTTTTGCTGAGTCAAGACCTCGTCCGTAGGAGGACTCACTTTGGACAGTGATGTTAACAAGAGTCTCAGGTGATTCTGTTTCAGGCAATAGTTCCTACAGTGTGGCCCCCAGAATAGCTGCAGCAGCCTCATGTGGGAATTAAGAAATGCAAACTCTCAGGACCCACGCTCACGTACTGAGTGAGAGAGTGAGACCCAAGGCTTCCAAGTGATTCTGGTGGCACACTAAACTTTGAGAAGTGCTGGCTTAGGATATAGCAGAGAAGTCGAATTCATTGCATGTGCTGAGCATCCAAGTTTCAGAAACACTACCTTATAAAGAGCAAATAAAACGTACAGCTCTAACACGCTGGTTCTCAACTTTCCCACCTCTTTAGGATCACCTGTGATGCTTTCAAATATCTTAAGGCCCAGCCCCACACAGCAGATCTATTTATATCAGGCCCTCTGGGAGAAGAAACTAGGGATCAGTATTGTTTTTAGTATACCTTTCTAGGTGCTTTATTTGGATAGAATGACTGTTTCATTCAAAAAATTTTTAAATGACACCAATATGCCGATTTTGTTCTTTGTGAGTTTTGTTTGTTAGCTCGCCCCAAACAAATAGAACGTGAACATACATTTAGGATGGTTTATGTTTTATCCGGAAAATGTTAAGGCCAAGAAATTACAATATAACTTATTATGTAAAGACATTGTGAATGTACCATACCTGTGTGATGTCCTTGTAAACATGTTATAAATGTAGAGTATCAAGCTTGATATTTTGAAATTTATTTTAAATCTTATAATCTTGAAACCATTAAACCATATTTTTGTGATTACAGAATGTATTTCATTTACACAAACACACATTTTTGTCACTAGGATATAGGACTTTTATCTTCTCAGAGAGGTCAAGTGTTAAGTCAGAAACATCTTTCAAAGGAAATGTGATAAAAGTAATGTCAAATTCAAGCTAGTGATCTATTCCAGAACAAAGTATCCTATTTTCTCTCTTCAAAGGTTTCTAACAAGTAGGTATTAAACTTCATCTTAATGTTTAACACACAAATTTATTTTTCAAACTGCTGCTTTGAAAGCAAAAGCCACAAATTCCGTAATGTCCTTGCCTTTCTTTTCGGATTCCATCCCGCAAATGCTAAAGCAGCGGTAACTCCCAGTAGGATTTTGTCTGGGCAAGAGGCAAAACCAAATGCCTGAAGTGATCCCACTGTGCGCTAATCTCAAGGCTAATTTGTCAAATCTGCGTTTCATTTGTTTTCCTTGCTCTGTAAAAGTTTATTGATAAGCCATTTTTGTCATCTTCCTGGGAATTAGATGCCAATCAATCTCGTTTGCATTCCTGCCTCTTTAGTAATTAGTGACCCAGTGGGTCTCCCACAAGACGTGTAAATGCGAGGACAATTCTATGGAGCAGCTCTTAGCGTAAACAATTTGCTTTCTTGATGGCTTCCCAGGTTGCTACATTTTGGAGGTTCTTACTTTTTTTATTCAGAATTCGTTCTGCTTCAGAACATCCTAAAAGTGATGCCACGCTTTTGTATACTTTATTTCTGTGAATTGTGTTTGGGGCAAATGACCCTACAGGACATGAAACATCTGGGTCTGAAAGATCAGTTTTATAAAGATGGTGTTGAAAGCAAAGAAGGAAATCCCTGACACTGCACCCCTCCTCTGCAAAATCAAAGCCAACGCTGGCTTTGAAGGTCAAGGAACCTGTGCTGAAAGGTGTTCAGAGCCCCAGAAGGCCCACAGCCAGTCACTTTTTCTGTGGCAGGAGCCCTGGGTATTGTACAAGCAGCTCATGTGTCCTTGGACAAGCCACTCTACAGAGAACCACCACACCCTCACCAAGTTCCTGAAACACAGAGACAACGATGAAAAAGACAGATGGTAGCATCCTACTTACTGGTGTTTATTAAGGACATCAGGGCCAAGAAGCACAAAAGAAGCTGTGAAGAGGCCCAGCAGCACAATGTGGCCAAGTTCAAGGTGGCCACAGAGCCTGGTGGAGAGAAGGCGACCCCAGGACCAACCCAGACGAGCATGAGTTGAACACTGCCAGTCACTCTGGTGCCCTCTAAACTGAGCCCACTCTGCTGATTGTAAAGATTTGTTTTATTCACTCAAATGAAGGAAGGAGAGAAGAATTTCTCCGACTAGTTCAGTAACATATGTCCCAGATGTCACCTAAGTTTTCCTTGCAAATATTTTAAGGATGCTTCTAACACAGTCTTAACGGGAACCATACAAGCTCGAATTTGAGCAAACTCAAAAAAAGCAGTTTGTTTAAGTTGCTGTTGACCTGTCTGAATTCTCTTCTCCCTTTCCACACCATCCACCTCCCCTCCTCCCTCCTGCCCCACTCACCACACTGACACATTGGAACTATTGGAAAAGTAAAATCAGTTTTAGAGTTCAATCTAGATGACATAAACCCGTTGCTTACTAACTATGCACTCTTGCGGAAGCTGCTTTAGCTACAAGATTAAAATAACGAAATTTATTTGTGGGAATTTTGTGGTAGAAATAATGAATATGAAATGCCCGGACACCAAGCAGGTGCTCACCAAGTGATTGCTATTATCAAAAATATGAGCAAGAAAACACCCCACCCTCAGTAAAAGTGGGAAGGGAGGTAATGGAGCAATAGTTAGAACAGAACGAGAGGTATTCCCCGCAAGGGTCATCTTAGTCATTTAAATCTAGGGGCCAGTTTTGAACCTTTGAGAGGTTCCAAGTTTCAAACGCTCAGGATTCAGAGTCAGCGAATGAATTCTGGGGAGAACAGATTTGGGGACTGAGGATGTGGACTCTGCTCCAGGTACCTCCCGGCTGACGGTGGACACGGGGAGAGGCAGAGCCTCTTCCTGTGGGTCTCTGAGAGGTAAGGGACTGGGAATAGCTACAAAGTCATTTCAGGAAATGACTCAGCTGCTTTTGTACTTTTATGTGGGTTATTTTAGTCACATAAATGGATCGACATCTAAATAAGGCAGTGACACTCAAGCCAGTTCTTCTGCATCAAGTAAAAATCAGGACTGTGTGATGGACAGCGAGAAGGCAGGTTCCGGGAAGGGGGTGAGAACCGGAGCATGGAGCCTCAAGGCTCATGTTGACTTTTTATCGGTTCACCTCTGCAGAGGTCCCTGGCTTTCTGATGCCTGAACGTTACCTCGGGATTGCTTTGTGAAGTGGTACACACGTGCCTGTCCCAAGGCCTGTCCCTCGCTCAGCTCAGCTGAATCCAGCCTCTCCATAACATCACGGTGTTTCTTTACCTACTTTGCATCCCTCCTTTGCTAAGAGAAGAAGACGTACAAAGACGAACTGTTGCAGACGTGTTCATGGTCTCCTCTCCATCCGCCTCCCTTTTTTCTTTCTTTCTTTAAAATTTTTTATTTCCATAGGTTTTTGGGGAACAGGTGGTATTTGGTTATATGAGTAGGTTCTTTAGTGGTGGTTTGTGAGATTTTGGTGCAGCCATCACCCAAGCAGTGTACACGGAATGCAATTTGTGGTCTTTTATTCCTCACCCACTTCCCACCCTTTCTTCCTGAGCCCCCAGTGTCCACTGTGTCATTTTCACGACTTTGCATCCTCATAGCTTAGCTCCCACTTATGACTGAGAACATACGATGCTTCGTTTTCCATTCCAGAATGACTTCACTTAGAATAACAGTCTCCGATCCTACCTAGGTTGCTGCAAATGCCATTCATTCATTCCTTTTTTTGTCTGAGCAGTATTCCATCATATATATGTTTGCATATACCACAGTTTCCTTAAACACTGGTCGATCGATGGGCATCTGGGTTCATTCCACGTTTTTGAAATTGTGAATTGTGCTGCCGTAAACATGCATGTGCAAGTATCTTTGTGTGTGGGGTGTGTGTGTGTGTGTGTGTGTGTGTGTGTGATGACTTCTTTTCCTCTGGGTAGACACCTAGTAGTGGATTGCTGGATCAAATGGTAGTTCTACTTTTAGTTCTTTAAGGAACCTCCACACGGTTTGGCACAGTGGTTGTACCAGTTTACGCTCCCAGCGGCAGTGCAGAAGTGTTCCCTTCTCACTGCATCCACACCAACATCTACTATTTTTTGGTATTTTTATTATAGACCTTCTCTTGGGAGTAAGGTGGTGTTTGTGGTTTTGGTTTGCATTTTCCTGATCATTAGTGATGTTGAGCAACTTTTCATATGGTTGTTGGCCATTTGTACACCCTCTTTTAAGAGCTGTCCGTTCATGTCCTTAGCCCACTTTTTGATGGAATTGTTCTTTTTTTACTTGCTAATTTGTTTGCTGTGCTTTTGTTCCTAGAAGTAGGCTTGGTACAGCAGTCTTAGGATCCCACTGCCTGGAATGCCTAAAAATCTCTCGTGCAAATAGCAGTGCTCAGCTATCTCCTTTCTCAAAAGTTTGTAAATTAATAATTAAGAAATGTTTTCATCTAATAAATTGCATGTTATTTTGTCCGACAGGGAATTCTTCACCCATTACTCTCCCCCACCCCCATCTCTCTCTTTATTGTGTAATACACTGGGGACACAAAAGCAATAATAAGATAAAAGGGGCAGCACTTCTGTCACAAAGTATGACAAAAGAGATGATAAATACACTGATAAATATTTTGCACTTTAAATTCCAATGAACATTTAAAATACATTTATACAGTAAGTGTCAAGCTTAAGATGTACTCTGCGTGAGCTATTCTGAGAACAACAGCTCAGCCTGGCATTGATGGCAAGAAAGGTCTCTGGGGTAGACAGAAGATGGCCTTCCCAATGTGGCCACGCCTTAATCCCCCCAAACTGTAAATCTTGTAGGTTATATGGCAAAGGCGTATTAACGCTGCAGACAGAATGAAGTTTACTAATCAGCTGACTTTAAACAGACTACCCTGCATTATCCAGGCAGACCCAAGTAATCATAAGAGTTCTTAAAAGTGAAAGGGAGGCAAAAGGAGAGGTCAGGGTGATGGGATGCCTGGGGGATCTGTCATTGCTGACAAAGACAGGGAAAGGACCCATAGTCTGTGACAGGTAGGAAGCCTCTAGAGACTGGAAGAAGCAAGAAACTGACTCTGCCCTCACCCTTGCAGACAAGAATCCAGCCTTGCATTACCTGGAACTCAGTGAGACTGGGGCAGACCTTTTCTTTTTAAGTAGAAGTATTTTTATTTTAATGCACCCATAAAATGATAATCTCTCTAAGAAATACCTCTTCCTCCATGTGTGAAAATCCTTAAAAAATAAAAATAAAAAAATAAAAAACACACACACACACAGTGTTCATGGCCATCAAGAGCTTAGAAAACAAATTTCGGTGAATTTGAGCAACTGTGCTGAACAGGACATGGGTTACAGGTACTGAGGTCACTACAATAATTGACAATCTTGGAATGGACTCTACTTCCGATGTCCTAAAAGGATAGAGGGTGAAATGAACGCTTAAAATTAAGAAAACCCCATTAGGCAGGGGATGCTCAAAACCAAAATTTGGCCAGACAGGGAGACACATGCCTGTAATCCCAGAACTTTGAGAGGCCAAAGTGGGTGGATCACTTGAGGTCAGGAGTTCAAGACCAACCTGGCTAACCTGTGGAAAACCCATCTATACCAAAAATACAAAAATTAGCCAGGCGTCGTGGCAGGTGCCTGTAATCCCAGCGGCTCAAGAGGCTGAGGTGGGAGAATTGCTTGAACCCAGGAAGCAGAGGCTGCAGTGAGTGGAGATCATGCCCCTGCCCTCCATCCTGGGAAACATTGTGAGACTCCATCTCAAAAAAAAAAAAAAAAAAATCCAAGTAAACATGGCAGCGTTGGCATCTCTCCACCCCTTCTTCCTTGCTTCCTGTCCTCCTCCTCACTTAGGCTGGTATTCTCCTGCCGTGAGGATGTCAGCTGGACCTGCAAAAACTTGATCCAGTTTTTTGGATGTTTCCACGACAGACTTCCAATCTATAGAACTGTAAGATAATAAATTTGTGTTGCTTTACACCACTGTTTGTGGTGATTTGTTGTAAGAGAAACAAGAATCCCATGCCACTTCCCTGAGGAGCTGACTCTATAGATTGAAGCCAAGGTAGGCAGGGAGGTGACCAAGTATCTCCTACGTGAAGATACCTAGATTCCTGGCACTGGAGCTGAGCCAAAAGATGACGGCAGTGAGGGGTGGGAATCAGGGAACTGACCGGCAAAGATGGACCAGGGAAAGCCTGGTTTGCAGTTTAACTTTTTCCACCGTTCATGGTGCCTTTGTCAGAATGAACCACTGGCCACTCCAGAAATGTCCTGTAACCTTCCAGAGCATTGTGCCTTTGTTCACACCAATCCTTCTACTAGGGTAACCCTCTTAGTTCCTAGATATTTCCACTAACCCAATTCTTACCTTCAGCCGTGAAACATGAATTGAAGCATCCTCTGATCACCTCAACAGAAATGATCGCATGTCCCTGAGAACCGTTACGACCCTCTGTGTTCCTCAGTTATGGTCCATTGCCCTAATGGCGCCAATGAGAGTTATTTGTGTGTCCAACTCATGTTATTTATTATTAGCATCTGAAGATAAAAACACCGTCTAACTAGTCAATCCTTTGTGACCGCTCTCATGCAGCCATGATGCAGTGGGCGACAGAGCAGGTCCATGATAAATAGGTCTTTGATAAAATATTTATGAACAAATAAAGGAGTGACATCAAGCCCAGGAGATGCCTTCTGGTCTGGAGGAAAAGGACCGGTTCCTGGTCCATTAATCAAAACAGAAGGTCAGGCAGCGGGTCCCAACAAATAACAGATGCACACGCCTTAAACATCTCACACGTAAATATCTGTTTACCAAACTTCTGAGGCTGGGTCTTCTGATTGGTATTTTGTCTTGTATCTTTCCATAAATCACCCCTAGAACACATCTCTATTAGATTACTAGGGCTGCCATAACAAAATACCCCGTACTACGTGGGTGAAACAACAGAAATTTACATTTTCACATTCAGGAGGACAGAAGTCCAAGGTTAAGGTATTGGCAGGTTTGTTCAGTGGCTTACAGACGGCCACCCTCTTGCAGCTTCTTCACATGGTCTGGGGTGAGCATCCCCGTCCCTGATGTCTTTTTCCCTTCTTATAAGGACACGGGTCACATCGGATTAAGGCCCACTCTAAAGACCGTGTTTTAGCTTAATGACCTCTTTAAAGACCTTATCTTCAAATATGGTTACATTCTGACATACTAGAGAGTTGGGACTTCAACATATGAATTCGTCCTCAACATACGAATCTGTGGGAGATGCAATCCAGCCCATAATAACATCACACATAATTTTCAGTTTCATCTGCTTTAAAATGGATCCACGAGACACTTTGAGTGGCAAATCCTTCTTGAGTCTTACATTTTCTCTCGGCCTTTTAAGTGTTCTCCCTCACATCTAATTCAGCATCAACTTTTCACTCCTCTCTCATGGCAATCTTCCAAAGCAATTGCTTTGATTTCGCAGAAATAACAAATCCCTTCTCACATTCAGACATCACTGGTTTACCTTACAGTGAATTAAGTCATGTAATTACAATAGCAAGTGAAACGGCATCACCAGTTCTGGGAACAAATGCAACTGACTTTTGGTAAGCTTACAACTCAACGTTTTAGAAGTCTGAGAATGCAGAAATGGGCCAAGCAGAGCATGCTCGCCCTGTGGAGGGCCTAGGTGCTGGGCTTCACAGCACAAATGGGGAAGCAAACCCGTGAAGGCACTTAGAGAGACTCTGGAGTAACAGAACCTGGGAACTAGACAATTTCAGGGAGTTTCATACCTCAACTCCTCTTTTAGTAGAATTTCTATGTTGGATTTGTATGCTCTTTTGAATTCTAGATTTTAATGATTTGATTAAAATCCCTGACAGGGGGCATCTAACAGTGGCTGGATTCTTCCTGGTGATGGGAATTATATGCTCACAAGGCAAGACTGATCCTTTCCCAGATATTTTCATTGGTGAGAAGCACCTGCTTTTTTTTTTTTTTTTTTTTTTTGAGATGCACTCTGCCTCCTTGCAATTCCCATTTATTTTAGCCCTTAGGAGTTGTATCTGTCTTCTAAATACATAGCTTATATCTTATCCTTCAAACATCTAGAGCCATTTTTCTTATTCTTAAAGTAACATCCCCATTCTTCCCTTCCATCCTCATGCCATAGAATCCCATGTCATTTTTCACCCTAATTGCCTCACTCTGGACACACTGTATTTTGCCAAAGCTCTCTTCAAATTGTAGCACCCAGAACTGTCATTCTGCAGATCCCAGCTGATCAATCCAAAACAAACTGAAACTCTTCCCTTATTCGTTACATTTCCATGAAGATAACTAAAAACCACCTTGCTGGCTCTCAAGAAAAACACTCAGATCTTTTTTCGACCAACAAGAATGTGAACAGGTTGGTCCCAGATTCACATTGGATAATATTGAAGGAAAAGTTCACTTGAATATCATTTGCTTTTTTTAGCCTCTCGCATAGGTGTATGTGTATGTGTCAAGTCCACATATGTGAATGAAGAACAGTCCATAAAGGGATGACACGAGCCCAGCTCTCCACATACCAGTTGTGTGATTTGTGCCCGAGTTCCCAAATTATAGCCACTCACAACTTACAACTGTTGTGACACTTACTATGTCTTAGTACTACTATTCAGTTATTTGATTAAATCAACTCATTTTCCAAAATGTAAATAAATTGTTTAAATAGAAACTGTTATTTCTATTCTACCAGAAGACAGGGAAGAAAAAAAAAAGAAAGAAATTTTTATTCCAGTAAAGATCCTCAACAACCAATGGGCCACGTCTCAATTCTCACACAACACAAACTGAATTACTTCCCCCCAAAATCTACCTCCATCTTCCAACAACCCAGGTAAAATCAGAAGACAATAAAATGAGACTACTTTGGGAGCATTTTTAATTTTTCTCTTTCTGATCCAATGGATTGGAAAATCTTGTTGGTTGTATCTTCACAACACAGCAGAATCTGATGTATTTCTCAGCTTTTACACCTTCACCTTAGTCCAAGACCCTCTCTTGCCTGGATGTCTGTAACACTCACCCAAGTGGTTTCCCTGTTTTAATCTTTGAGTTTAAACTCAACAGCTAGAGCGATTTTTAAACAGTAAGAGTTGATGCGTGCCACCCTCCTGAAAGCTGCCCAATGACTTACAGAGCACTAAGAATAAAGGCCAAGCCCCTTTAGTGTCCCCCATTTCTGATCTGTCCCCCACGCCATCGGCTCGCTCTTCGACCTCGCCTCCTGTGCCTGCACCTGCTGCTGCTGACCCCACTCCAGCTTGCTCTTCCTCTGACAGGCAGGCGCACGCTCACAGCAAGGACCACAGGGCGGACCACAGGAAGGATGTGACCCTGACTGAGCCTCCTGCAGGGATGATCTTCCCGAAAAGTTGGCCTGGCTGGCTCCTTTGCCTCCTTAAAATCCTTGCTGAAATGACACTTCTCCGTGACTTCCCTGTTTTAAATGGGAACATCCCTATTTTCCATGGTCTTTGTTTTACACTGCCCACTCCCTTCTTTTCTTTTTCCCATGGGATTCAGAATGCTCTAAAATGCTTTTTTTGTTTGGTTTTGTTTTTGTTTTTTAAACAGAGTCTTACTCTATCACCCAGGCTAGAGTGCAGTGGCAAAATCTCAGCTCACTGCAACCTCTACCTCCCTGGGTTCAAGCGATTCTCGTGCTTCAGCCTCACGAGTAGCTGGGATTACAGCCCCATGCCACCACATCCGACTAATTTTTGGTATTTTTAGTAGAGATGGGGTTTTGCCATGTTGGCAAAGCTGGTCTCAAGCTCATGACCTCAAGTGATCTGCCCTCCTTGGCCTCTCAAAGTGCTGGGATTACAGGTTTGAGCCACCGCGCCTGGCTTTCTAATATGCTTTCCAATTTACTCATCTACTGGGTCAGGCATTTGTTTCCTCTCCCCCCCCACCCCGTCCTGTGAGGAGGTGACCCCACAAGGCCACAGAGCTCTGTTTCGCTCACTCACTGTTGTATCCAGAGCACCCAGAACTGTGCCTGGAGCACAGCCTGCCTCATGGTCTTCCCTGCCTTCATTGAGCAAAGTGGCTCAAAAAAGCCCTAATCCAGAAGGTGCACACTCACACCAGCAATGCCAACCCCACCTCCACAAAGAAAGAAAAAGGCCACCTCTGCTAGGACCTTCGCTTCATCAACACAGACCTAAAGTAACTCACTGAACGCCTTTGCTTCCCCTGCTTAGCGCAGTCTAAAGATAGTTCTTTGGAAGAAGGTGATAAGATATCGTACAATTTTGTGATATGCAGATATCTCATTTTTTATTATACAGTTGGCCTGAGGATAAATTTTGTTTAGAGCTCCCTGTTTTTCTGATAGATATATGACCACTAGCGCTCAGAGCTAGTGACATAGAAATAATGTAACAGATGGAAGGATATGATTTTTCTCTTCCACTGTTTCTCTCTCAAACATCTTTAGTTTCACAGTTTTCTCACTGCAACAACTTACATTTCTTATATATTACTCCTAAGCACAGTAACTCTGTCAAAGTATGAAGAAACCTAGGTTAAATTTTTCTTTTTCCTTAGCATATTCTTTTAAAGCCAACAGGAAGATTTAGATGAAGGCTAGCTATAGAGAATTATGATACAAGTATAAAATGTAAAATAAAGAATAAAAGTGTTTATGTTGGTCCCTTCCTGAACCTACAATAGCTTTATAACAAATAAAGTGAAATAATCTGAATGAAGTAAGAGCAATAACAAAAAACATGGTTATTTAGCAAATCCCATCTCAAAGATCTGAGCATTATGAATATCCAACCTCCGATGTGTAAAGGGATAAACCTTACTGAATCCCATGTGTGAGTACCTCCGTCACTATCTCGAGTTGGGTTTTCACAGTAACTTACAGCTGCAGATTCTTGACTGTACGGCTGTATGTTTTATTATTCAACCACATGTCAGCCATAAAACTGTTTTATCTATTCTGTGGTTTGCTTAGGACTAAAAAATAAACTTCAAATCCATAACTTAGTGGCTGTTCTGATATTGTAGCACTTCAGCAAAGTACAGTTTTGCTATCTGGTATGCTGAAAATATTCTAAAATCAAAGTGTACTTGGAAAGATATATTTCTGTTCCTAAAGATTTCATAAAGACCCTTGCAATTTGGATGAATTGTGCTGTGCAATGACTTGTTTTTCTATTGATTTCTAGGCTGATGGACCATAACCTTCATTGATAGTTCATTTTGGCTTCTTCCAGACTGAAAAGGAAATAGCACTGTGTCTGTTCTCTGCCTTGGAGCCTACATTATTGATATTCTTTAATCATTATGTAGGAACATAAAGCTTCTGTTATGTTGCAATTATTATGTGTCTTTACTAGAATGTAGTTAGTGAAACAAAAATAGATGAGGCAGCCCACCACAGGCTGTCCTGCTGTTCCCTCTTACATTGAGTACAATACACAGAGCTCAGAGAAAGCTCCCCATTCATGCTGATTTTTTGGCAACAGTTGCACAAAAGAAATCTTTCTGAAGTTCTCAAAAGTGAAAATATCATAATTAGCATTTTAACCCAGTAGGAGCTATGCAGAAGAGTTGAGTCAAGTTTCATACAACAATGTATTATTTTAACTCATCTTTCTCTAGGTGCTTTTTATACATTTCATACCATTTTTAAGAAATGAAATCATAAAACAAGATTATGAACCTTCTACGGGAAAGAGCTGACAAAATTTGGCCGGATTTTAAAGGTCTTCTGAGATTTCTTGCACTAGATTTTATCTATAAGCCCAGACTATGGGATGTAGTCCTATCAACCTGTAACTGTGGAGATCCCTTAAAGCCTATGAAGTTCAACATTCATAGGAACAAAATCTTTTAGGCCTTTGTTTATAACTTTTCATTAAGAGTAAACAAAAAGATCTAATAATCATGCATGCTCACCAAAATACAGATTAACACTTCTGAGAATAACCACTGAAAGGCAGCATAAGTTAATTCAAAGTCAGAATGGGTATGAAGGAGCTCACTAGGTTCACTCCCTACAGATTGATAACAATTTCCTGCTGTTCGAAGAATATTTCTGGTTCCCTCCCCCTTCCTCAGTACTTCCTGGTACTCAGTGGGATCAGTGACTTGTTCCAGCCAATGCATTGTAGGTAGAAGTGATGGGTCACTTATGGGCTATTTCCCTGGGGGTGCAAATCCCTCCAGAGCTGTCTTTTTCTCTGGTACAGCAACCAGTTACATGCAGAATGGTGGCCTCTCCAGCTACCTGGGTAATGGAGGGACAAAGTCACCATCCAGGACAGACATGAACATTTCTTATTTTAAGCAGGTGACATTTGGGAGTTGATATTAGTCTATGCTGACAAATCTTTAAAAATGATTAGTTTTGCAATAATTAAACCGATTTTTCATTTTGCCTTATAAATATGGTTGTCTACATTAAAAATAGTGTATGATTTGGGTGGGGGTGGTTGCATCTGCAGGTTAATAATGTGCAGTGACGTATACACAAAAAGCAGAAGACAGCAGTGGTCACGAAGACAGCTGTTCCTCTAAATCAGGGAACTAGAAATGCCTTGACGTTTGGACGGGGTGAGGACTGGGACTAAGAGTTGCCTGTCCTCAAATTCCTTTTGTTTTACAAGAGAAGTCTGGTTAAAATGAACTTCAGAAGTTGCTTTGAAGAGGAAAAAAATGGGGGAAGGGAGACAAAATATACAGCTAGAATCAGCTAAATAGGCAAAGGTACTTGGTATTTATACACTCATTACAGGTATATGAATTTCAGAACTTTGATTTTTTTTTTTTTTTTTTTTTTTTTGTAAGTAACAGCTGTGACTTTACATTTCCCCCACCTACTGCCTGCTGGTCAGGGAAACAGATTATGGGACCACCGAGTTACGGCCACTTGCTTCACCCGGGGGAGCGACAGGAGAAACAGGTGTGGCTGAAGATGAAAAGGTCTGAGGTTACTTTGCTGCATGTCACCTCATGGCCTCACAGCTGTGAATGCCAAGCTTTTTACCGCCTCTGTGTTCTGACCACGGGAACGCTCACATTTCACTTGCTCAAAATAATGTGCAAGTCATAAGAAAAGTGAACCTGATCTCTTGAATTTCCAGAAAACCGTCACTTGCACTGGGTGAGCTTTTGTTTTTAGCATACAAATACAATTTAGGATTCCTCTTCACGCTCTAGCTCTGCATCATCCACAACTCCTTCAACAGATTTGCTTTTTGCCCATGGCAATGTGAAACAAAATCTTTTTTGCATCTCAAAATGACAATATTGAGAACATCTGGTATATAGCCTTCTTAAAGTTTGTTCTGCAATGCCTTTAGGTTTAAACATCTGTCATTAAATCAAGAGATTGACAAAATGCTCTGAGTTGAATTGCAACTTAGGGTACTACATCATTAAGTATCTTTTCTTGGAAACAAAGTGAAAAAGAGTTAATTGTCTCTTCTTGAAGAGAGTGGGTCCTAATCGCCAAAGGTGTCTGTTTTCTTTTGCAAATGAGAAAATATATTCAATTTATTCTAGTAATTTTCCACTTTCTGTCCCACTGACTACTATATTTAATTACTCTAAATCACTCTCCACATAAAGACAGTGATGTGCTTCTGAGAATCATTACAAAGATACTGCTTTGTAAATGTGTTTGCCTATTTAAAAAGCACTGAAAGTTTTCAGCAGCTTTGCCCCCCACTGGTTTCCTAGGCAGCCACGGATCAATATGTCATTTGTTAAAATACAGTACAGGGACACTATACCCCATCAGAGTCCCAGTTCTCCTGATGTCTCATGGTGCCAGCGTCTTGCTCTGTTTTCACGTTCTCCGGGACAGAAGAGCTCATCAAACATAAAATGCACTGTCATTAGCTGTTTAAGCCAAAAGTGATAACAGATGAATATCATTAAAACTCCAGAACCTCTTAAATCCGGAAAGAAAACTCAGGCTTGATGAGTAAAGAGGCTGGCAGATCGCCCTTCAATACCCGCGCCCAGCTGCACAGCTCATCCATTGTAAGGGAAGTCATACACGATTGATTAAAATATAAGCGCTCTAGATGGCCTGATACCACTCTCAAACCTTTTACAATGATGTCTTTTTCAAGTGGTGGAATAAAGCAGCTTTTCTCTGCAATAGGAAAACCCCAGTGTCTTCCTTTTATTTGCTAAGTTCAAGCTGCTTTTAGTTATAATTTATACAAAGGATTAGATAATGTGAGAGTATTTATTATGCTTGAAAAACATCATTTTTAGTCAAACTGTAAAGTTTCCATTTTTTTTTAAAGACGGGATATAGGTACTGGTTAGTTACACTGGTAGATTGCACCCCGATAGTGAGCAGAGTTTCCCAATCGGGAGTTTTTCAACTCATCCCTACAAAAAAAAAAAAAAAAAAAAAAAAAAAAAAAAAAAAATTAAGAATTTGCTTCTTAAGAAATCTAGTATATGGGAAGTCTATCTGTTCTATATCTAATTATTTTTAATTTGGATAAGATGCCTTTTTTGGGATGTGTCTTAAATTATTCAGAATACTAGACACCAAAACAGAAAGAAAAAGAATAAAAATTAAGCAAAAGCAGGGGCTTTGTGTAAGGAGGAGCTGTGGGGTTCAGGTCAGGGTTTCCCCCTTAAATAGCTGGGAAATGTGAGCCAAGTTTATTTAACCTTTAAGTCTATTTTCTCAACTCCCCAATGTTAGTAATAAATCCTATCCCATGCGGTTGTTATGAATATTACATTAGATAATGCTGATAAGGAACCTGGCAGGGAAGTGCTAAATCACAAGCAGCTACTCCCATAACTTCCAACAATTTTTTTTTTTTTTTTTTTGGTCTTAATTTTAAGTTCCGGGATACATGTGCAGAACATGCAGGTTTGTTATATAGGTATATATGTGCCATAATGGTTTGCTGCACCGATCAACCCATCACCTAGGGATTCAGGCCTGCGTGCATTAGCTATTTCCAACAATTTCTGAACATCAGAATCATTTCTGAATGTCACTAAATATCTGGCGGACATCTTTATTGCTGTTGGTCAAAGAATATGGGCTCTTGGCCCCCAGGTTTCTTTCTTGGGGTGGATTTCTTTGAGTTATGCCTTTAAATGATTTGTATTTTTCTATTTTTATAGGAATTAAGAGTCTCACTTTTGCTCTTGGTTGGTGGGGTTCTCATGAAATGGAGAGTTGAGCACCTCCCCAATTAAAGTTGACCAACCAGGTACATGAAAGACGTTGGCTTTTCAAAGCGCAGAGCCAGACTGAACCCATTATGCATGTGAATGGGACCACACATCAAATGTCCTGTTCAGCCCACTCTAAATTAGCATTAAAATAAAATGGGTAGGTAGACACCTTGTAAATCTTTTTAAATTTTTGAGGAACAAATCAAGAGAGTACTTTACAAAGGCAACCCTTGGGCATTGCTTTCCTTCCCATTGAGGAGGGCAGTGCCAGCCGCGTGCAACCACGCTTCCGCGGCACCCCGTCCTCCCTCATCCCCCCGTCTCAACTGCTGAGGACAGACAACCCTTCAATTATTATCTTGACTTGATTCTCAAATCCATAAACACGATGTTAAAGGAAACCTCAACCCCATAATGAGACGTTGTAATATTTTGCATCCTGTTTTAAAAACATTTTGGCTCTGATCATAAATGGGGAGGCTATTGTTTAAATAGCAGTACCTCCAGCAAGTACAAAAAAATAGACTAATTCCCGGAGTTATCTTCCAATAGTTCACAAAAAGCCATTTATTACAGAAAGTGTTAGGATGCTTTCATCATTAATAAGAAAATAACTTGATTTTTATAAAATGAAAAAAAATCATTGCCATATATGTGCTTGTGAACACATATTTTATATGTGGTATTCATATTGGACTCCATCCTGTCCCCAGCCTACATAAACTAGGACTAAATGCTACCAGATAAAACACAGATACGAAACTAGAATATGGATATTAAACAAGTCTAACTTTCAAATTGTATGCTTCCTTAAGCCATGGAAAAAATAAAACATTACAAAATTTTAAAACTTCTTGAATTGACACTTCAAAATTTCAAATAAATGCAGCTTTTTTGAGCTTCGAATTCCAGTTATTTTGGACAAAAGGGCCCTTCCTGGCCTTACAGGGAAAAAAAAAATATTTTTAAGGGGGTTTCTTGAAAAGCTTCCTAAAGGATCCTGTCCCTCAGGATGCTTTCCAAGGCAAACAAAAGTCTGAGGAGATGAGTAAAAACGAAGCCAGTCCCTACAGATTAACTTTCTCCAAGGATCAGCTCCACGTGGATGTCAAATGTCCCAGGAGCACTCTCACAGGTGTGGTCGGTGTTTGCTTCCAGGGTCAGTATCCTCTAATATAAACAAACCAAAGAGAACTAAGCAGTGTTTTTCCTTTGGTTGAAAGTAGAAAAGGCATGAGAAAGGAATTTTGTTTACCCTAATAACTTCAAAATATTTATGAATATTTGAGTTGAGTTTAATTTCTTTTCTCATCTCATCTACCTTAATGATGGAAACTGCAAAGCATTTCCTGTATACTCCTTAGATTTTATGGAAACTTGGTGGAAAATTTAATATTTTCCAATGTACATTGGATGTAAATGTGGAATTATAACAAACCATACTATTGTTAGCATCTGGGGCTGTACTTCACTTCCATAAATAATGTAAATTGACTGACCATTCTGAGGATATACACTTAAAAATAGATGCTGGTAGCTTCTATTTAATTTAGTAGATGTACAAACACTGGAAAATTGCAAAGCAGAAAAAAAAATTATGGGGATTGCCCAAAGAATAGGCAAAATTCTATCAGCTATACTTTCTATCTTATTATAATTTCTTTCTAAGTTTCCTAAAGCTATTCAGTGGGACATGATTACATAGGGAGTGTATAAAACAGCCGATCAACAGCCGATTTAAAAGCAGGTCAGAATCATTTTAATGATTTAAAAATTACAATTATGATTACAAATACGTGGGGGAAAACTTACATATTGAAACCTATCCAAAAAATGAAAATACAGTGAAGTGTTCACAGTTTTTACCTTTGGGTGGTGAGTCCATTGACAGTTTTGATTTTGTTTTCGTTTTTTGCCTGTTTATGTTTTCTGTATTTAGTAGTAGCAAGACACACATCTATAACTTTTTTTTTTTTTTTTTTAAGACGGAGTTTCGCTCTTGTTACCCAGGCTGGAGTGCAATGGCGCGATCTCGGCTCACCGCAACCTCTACATCCTGGGTTCAGGCAATTCTCCTGCCTCAGCCTCCTGAGTAGCTGGG